>NW_028280089.1:0-49848 GCF_059751315.1 Micrasema longulum | reverse complement strand
TATGAAAATCAGCATATTACAACAAAGATAGATAATACTCTTCGTCCTTAATAGCAAATTAGCAAAACGATAGCAAATTTTATATCAAATAACGCTTTTACACATTATTGAATTTCAACAATATTTTGAGTTTGTCCAATTTTTTAATACTAACAGCTCCCCAGGGAGTTGAATCCAGTCCTTGTCTACAAAAATTTGGACAAACTCAAAATATTGTTGATAAATCCACCTGGTCTATAAATGAAGTACAGAAATTTAAAAAAATAAAATTTCAGGCGTTGCCTAGTATTAAGGGGAAAAAATCAATTAGATGAATCTCACCCGCATAAATAAAGGTTTCAGCTTTTAAGCTTCACAAATATCAACAGATGAAAGAACTGAAGGAATATAGATGTTCAAATATGGGCAGAATGGCGAATATTACAGTGTGTAAAGTGGCCACTTAAACCAGTTAATGACACGTCATAAGCCCTGTAGATGCCTAGACTTCTATATTACCTTCTCTAAAATGTTCTTTATCTCTGTTGCAATATGTTAATACTCTAGAGATGGGATATGGAAATCTAGGGATTTACATTGAAACTCAAGCGGATAAATAAAGGTCTTAACTCTTTAATTTAACAGAAAATAAACAAGTAAAGGAATTTAAGAAACGCGGATGTTCAAATATTGACTGTATGGTGAATGTTAAGCGAGTGGTGTGTAAAGTATACGAGATTTAGGTATTATACTGGACACTTAACATTCTTTTACAATTCATATTGAAAATGTTTTCAATAAATCCTTAAAACTCATTGGATTTATTAACGGAAGCACAACTGACTTCAAAAATATCAATACCCTTAAAACTCTTTTCTGTTCCCTAGTTCGCCCGCACCTAGAGTATTCCTCTGTTATCTACGTACGTATATTGTTTAGAAATGTTAATACTTAGAATATATTTTAATAATAATAAGATATAAGTTCATATTAGGACATTCATATCAGGTGCGAGCGGTGATTATTGCTGGGAGGGATGCTGGGAGGGATGCTGGGAGGGATGCTGGGAGGGCTGCTGACAGTAAATATTATATAATATTAATTATTGTTAATTTACGTGTTTCTTATCTAAATGCTTGTCATCATGAAATTAAGAAATCATGAAAGTAAATCACTGTTTTTATTAATTACCTGTTAAGTAAATCCATCTGTTTGAATTTCAGATCGATCTAACGTTCGTTCTTCAAAAAATCAACGATGACTCGATGGTCAAAAAAATATTTTTCCTTCAATTTTTACTATAGTTTCTTCTCAATAGAAATTATAGCGATATATGAAGATATATTTAATAGTGACCGTCCGATAAAAGATTTTCAGCCAAAATCGAATACGGTCTTATGTTTTAGTTACGGTCAAAACCAAAACCTAAATTTATTTAAATAAGTTAAAATATATAATATAATAATGACTTCAAAACGCCCAAAACTCGATGTCAATCGGTAGTAATTGGTGGGTATAAATCTGACTGGGCAGAAATCTCCTCTGGTGTTCCCCAGGGAAGTCTACTCGGTCTCCTATTATTTCTTGTATATATAAATGACATTGATGTTTGCTTTCGTTATTCAAAATTTCTTCTTTATGCCGATGATATGAAAATATATGCTAAAGTTGAATCTCGAGAAGATTGTCTTATGATTCAAGACGATCTTAATCGTCTAACTGACTATTGAATTGAAAATAAACTGTTATTAATATAAATAAATGTGTCTGTGTTACATTTACAAAGAAAAGAAAACATCTTAATTTTGAATTCAAACTAAACAATAATGTACTAATGAGAAAGCTTAAAATTAAAGATCTTGGGATTGTTTTAGACTCATAACTACTTTTTGAATCGCAAATCAATAAAATTACCTCTTAAGCATTAAGCATGTTAGGTTTCATAATTCGAATGAGTTAACACTTTGATAATCCAAAGGCCCTAATTTCATTATATTATTCGATTGTCAGAAGCCATTTGGAATACGCGTCTCAGATATGGAATTCCCAGTATGCCATATATACAACAAGAATAGAAAATATTAAAAACAAATTTATTAAGTACCTAAAATACAAAACCGGTATTTCTGATGTATCAACTCTCACTGCCTCCACCTACCATGGAATCACTTCTCTACAATACCGCAGAGTGTGTGCGGACCAACTACTGCTTCACAAAATTATGACAGGAATAGTTGACTGTACAGAACTACTTAGTTTAATAACAATACATGTGCCAGCCAGGATTTGTAGACGGTACCACCTGTTTCATGTATTAATAAGTAAAACATCGTATGTAAAAAAATGCTTTTTTTCGTAGGACTTTTTCAGTGTACAATACAAAACTTAAAGATATAGGTTACACAAACATCATTCCGTCAGATTTAAAATTTACACAAAAAATGCATTATGTAACCTAGTAGACATTATAGTAATAAATATGTACATCTCCCTTCCCCTTCTTATCCTATCTTCAAGCATCCTTGTCCTAACCTGCCCAATTTACAATAACTTACTGTTCTTAAAAAAAAAAAATTGTTGATTACTGAAAAATATTTACTAGTACATGAAAATAACATTTTTATATGCATAAACTTATATGTATTTATTTAATATGTAATATATTTTCTTTACTAACTCTGAATACTTTGTGGAAATCTGTTATTAGTTCTGAGTTTTAAACTATATCTGTTTGTTTACTATAAATATGTATGAAGAACTGTTGATTTCCCAAATAAAATAAATAAAATAAGCGTTCAATAAAAGAATTAATGAAATAAAAGGTATAAATTGAATTAGTAAATAAGTTTATTTTTAGCCCTATTTTGTTGTTCATGTTATGCATTTATCTACTTACATATGTTACACCGAGGAAGTTCAGTAGTTGAAAAAAAAAGATTTGTTAATAGACTATTAAGTTAAACCAAAAAATAAAAGTTCAATAATTATATACCGTATTAGCAGCGCTCTGATTGGTTAGAGTTTTGTATTTCTGAAATAACTCGTCGTACTCGCGTGTGACGTCAGAGGTTAGTTGATTGTTAACATTAAAATACAAACTTTTATTTATGCCAAAAATGAGTATACTCCAATTTTTTTATAATATATGCAGGCTCGTTGAATGGGTACATTTTTGGGTCACGACTTTAAAAAATATTTTACTCTATAGAGCACGTCTATATATTAATATGTCATATTGTATAATATTCACATTGGGAATGATTACGTCATAAAAAAAAATATCTCTAGGTAGGAAAATATCCCTATTATTTTAAGACGTTGAGTTTTGTTTCCAGCAGGAAAAATAACAAAAATTGTAATCGCAATTTCTTCAAAAAATTTATAAATCATATGGAACTGTAATAATATTTTAAAAATCAATTTATTATAGTGAAAACAGAAAATGAAGGTTACTTGATGTGGTAGAAATGAGTTCCAAATAATTATATAGCTACCCGAAAATGTTTTCATGGTAGCAACCTACCGAAAGGAGACTTATTACTTATATTAATATAATTATAAAAGATAATATGCGTAGGCGTATAATAAGGGGAAAAAGTTTGATGGAATAATTATCTTAATATGAAAACGTATCACTTATTGAGTTAATAATTAAAAAAGTTATGCGAAAATAGGCATGATATAATAATACATGCTTATCAACTTTCAAGAGCTAAACAAAACATTATAGTTTATTCAATTTAAAAAAAACATTGATAAATTGTTTAAAAGATTTTAGAAAGAATATGGCATTTCATTAAAAGTAATTAAAGTATAAATGTATCGTAATATTCAAAAACCCCATAAGCCAATAACAAGTACTTTTAAGGGGATACAAAAAAAATATTTACTGACTTTTTTGTTGGATGAACGCGTCAACATTTTCATTGTGATATTATAAAAAAGTGCGAGAATTATTAATTTACCAAAAATTTAGATGGTCAAGGGAATTTTATATTTTCATAAAGAATTTTAAGTGGCTTGACTTGTGGCAGATAGTTAATAAATTGTAGGGTTTTTGATATTTAAAATTCTAACGATACAAATATATATTTAATACAACAATAGATGTTGGCGTGAATACTTAAACGGTATGTATAGTCAAAAAAGCTTTTTAAAATTCTAATAGTAAAAATTATAATACATTGTGAAAACATAAACCTCTCGAATTTTGAACGTAAGACGAAGTTCAATTATGTATTTTTTAAATAATTTATTGAAAGAAATTATAAAAGAAATATGAACTGAAAATGTAAACAAAAATGACTTATTTTAGACTTTTTATTATGAACCTTATAATGAACCTTTTTACGATATTGTGAACCTTTTTAAATATTATTTCAGTGATTCTCATTTCCTTTTATTGTTTTATCGCTTTTGCTAACTTGCAATTATTCCATTTTGATTCTAAGTGATTAAGTTACATTATGTAAATACTGAAATGCACACTTGATTAATTTTTGTTGTTTATTTTATTTGACTTAATAGCCTTAAGGTACTGTGTAAGAGGCACAACTGCAATAAATTATGGAATGTAAACTTCTTTATTAACTTTGTAAGCAACTCTTTATTGCAATAGTTTTGATAATTTTAATCATGTACATGTACATTGCTAGTTTTGTTTAAATGTGAATTTTACTCGTGTTTACATGTGTATAAAAGATATGTTTTATATAAATTATCTTTTTGTAACAATTTAATTTAAAGTTCAATTATTTACATTATTCATTCGATTTAAATGTGTAATTTATACTCTAAGATTTTAGTAGTGTTTAATTGAAATTGATAAAAAATAAGTAGTCTTTTCAATTTTTGAAAAATGTTTTTGTATTTTATGTTTAATTTTTTACTGTTTGTAAACCCAAAAAATAAATGCATAAAAGCCCCCGGGTGTTCAATACATGAAATAAATATTAAAAATATTTAAGCAGACAGATATCAAATAAATTGCACAGAGAAAACCAAAACATTGAGTTTAAATCAAATTGTAAATAAAATATTTAACAAGGAATATTAGTAACTAAAAAAAAGTCTTGTGGTAATCTGAGAGTAATAATGCGTAACCTAGAGAGGAGCCCAAAACGTCGGAAAACCATTCTATGACTATTGGGTATTAAGTTAGCTACAGTTCACAGCAAAACAATCGGCCGTACTCAGGTCGAGAATTGCCAAATGGATATTAATTTGCATTGTAATCACTTTTATATATGTACCTGTGTATTTATAATTGCAGGGTTATTATAAACAATTTATTTTTTTATAATTCGCCTATTTTTATTTTATAAAACTGAAAATACATGCTTGTGTTTATTTATTTATTTATTCATTTTATTTACAATATATTTATTGAGCTAAAATCCCAACTCCATTAAACCAAAGTAATTAAAGTATAAATGTATCGTAATATTCAGAAACCCCATAAGCCAATAAAAGTACTTTTAAGGTGATACAAAAAAAATATTTATTGTCCTGTGTTGAGTTTGTTTGTCCATCACATCTCCGAAATGGCGAGTCGTCGCGGTTTAAAATTTGAACACGTCATTTTAGATGCGATTTCAAGGTTAACGTTGCTATTTTCGAGTAAAATTTTAATCGACCTCTACTCGATAAAAACTCAAACTTTAAATGGATGCCTAGTGCGGCCCAGACATATTGCCCATAATCAACTGTTATTATCAACAGTAAATATACGTTAATTCACAAATTTATCCCCTAAATTGAGAAAAAATAGTATCTGAAGTAAATATGTTGATATAAGGAAAGTTTTTAAGCAACATAATACATGTGTCGGGACAATAAATGCCAAAAATCAATGTTAATCATGGGAAAATATTCGAAATCAATTACCTGTGAAAAATGACTCCTTTAACACCTTTGACGCTCCTACTGCTGTAACCAAACATACTGCAATTCACCATAGTCGATTTTTATTTATTATAACGTAAATATCCAAGTTATTTACAAACAAAGCCAAGCACAGCTATAAAAGCATCCGATCGAACCGTTATGTTTATGTTGTCAAATAAAACAAAATGGCCACCAATTGGTTGCTAAAGCTAGGGTTTCCTAGGACAGCGGAGCCCGTATTTTAACGGCCGTAGTGAACGGTGATGCAGTGGACAGCCGTCGTAAAGGTGATTAGAGAGTGGTTTCCCAGGAAAACGGTGTTAAATGGTGTTGATAACACCGTTTTCCTAGAAAACCACACTCTAGTCACCTTTACGACGGCTGTCCGCTGCATCACCGTTCACTACGGCCGTTAAAATACGGGCACCGCTATCCTAGGAAACCCTAGCTTAACCAACAAACCAACATCGGTTGCGTTCTATGAAACATAGTGATAGGGCTTCTCTCTAGGTTACGCATTATTACTCTGAGGGGTTAACCATACAAACGTTAATATTTCTTTTTAAATAAATTAATTATTGTGTTACATCTTTATCGTAAAACTTTTTGAATGTGTTTTTAGTATGTCTGAAACACCGTGCAGCTCTTGCCACTGTTACATGTTCGTGTTTAGGAGAATAGTTTCTAAAACATCGTGTTACAATTTTTCGCTCTTTTCGTCAAATAATTAGGTCGTTTTCAGACTTGTCCGACAGCAATCAACTTCAGTTTACTCTCGTTGAGTTTAAAATAATTGCCACACACAGAACAAAATTAAGAATTGTACATGGATGGGTATTCATGAAAAAGTAAAGTTCTTTTCTCTCATAGAGCGTTTATCCTTTTATATTAGAATAAAAGTTTGCCATTTTAACCACGCAATATTGATATTAAATTTCAAATGGTCTGTTCGTCTACTAAACTTTCGCTAACCTTTTGTTCCTGAAACTATTACCTCTTGGGCAAAGAAATATCGCTTCACACAAAAGAAAATCTCGCTGCATTACAGCGAACGGACTATGTTTTCTTGTGGTTCCTTTATAAAGCGTGGCTGGGATGAAACAGGGGTTGTCATAATAATATGTACCTCCAATAGAGGAACGTTCTCTTCTCTATGTAATTATATAAAACTGAATATCACGTAGATTTTAGGCACTTGGGAAAATAAATTCGTCCGAAATTCGTTGTACAGTTTTTGACCTGCGTGTTGAAGGGCCAGTTGCACCAAAGAAAGTTAAGAGGATGCGTAGTCTGACTTTTCTTCATACAAACATATTCCCGCATTTTCTCTCCGGATTATGGCACTATAGAAATAATTTTTTACAAACTATAGATATACGTATCCACCATTGGCGTGTCCGTATAGTTTTTTTTATAAATTATATATTTTATAGGAGCTAGGACCATCCGAAAACCATTAAAAGTGCATAGTTTTATTTGCCGGCTTCGGACGCCCAGTATACAAACATGATTTCAACTTTTGAAAAAAGCAAAATGTAACGATACAGTAAGTTTCTTTCCGATGCATTAATTATCTTTAAAAAAAATCAAATAGGTTAAGTTTTGGGGTGCGGAAAACGGGAATGAGAGATCTCGATTTGTTAATTTTAGTTAGGCATAATAAGTCCAACGTGCAGTTGTCTTTTTGGCACAGTATTCATGGAATGATGATGCTTGGCAATCGCGATGGAAATCTTCCCCTTCAGGGAGGGTTTTCCTTTATTTTTTTCCTTCAATTCGTCAGCGCCTTAAATCTTTTCGGGTTGTGTCCGATCACTGGACTAAGCAGTTTTTATCAGGTCATGGTAAATTTAATGTCAAATTATTTGTTTTTCTTAAGATACCAAAAGCTAAAGGTAATTGTTGCGTATTCGTCAAAATGGATGTCTTATCTTACCTTTTACACAAAATGGAATTTTTTGGAGCAACTGGTGAACTGGCCCTTCGATTTCCAGGGCCCCGATTACAATGTGAAGTTGACAGAGTTATCTTCAGGCCAAAATGTTACAACACAGATCGAGAACACCTTAGCGAAGAAAATATGGAAGTACAGACATTTACAGGGCTTACGACCAGTCATTGGCTGGTTTAAGTGACCACTTTACGCATTGTAAAACATTCACATTTTTTCATATGCTTGAACACCCATACTTCTTTGATTCATCCGTACGTTGAATTTTGTGAAGTTTTTCAGCTCTTTAACTTCACCTGTATCCTTGCAAATTTGCTTCGTAAATTATTTTTAACTGTATTTTCGCTGTCCATTCGCTCTGTATGTTCAAACCAAAGTAGGACTCGCCCGAGAGATCGATTTTCGACAGCGCACTTAAAATATTGTTTATTTTCTAGAATTTGTGTTGATTCAGCAGAAAAATGTTCAACAACTCGAGAGTTTACAAATATTTTCGACGTAAGTTTACTATGAATGATTCGCCGATCCGTACGGTGGACAAGAGGCTTGATGTTCTGAGTTCGCTGTCGGGGTTTTTTGGTTTCAACACATTCGACAAGAAATGGAAGGTAAATCCATTATTCTTGTGTACGAGCGCCATCCTGCTGGTCTCGGCACTTGTGGACATAAGTAAGGGGACCGCCTTGCTGGAAAACATGGCTCTGGAGAGGATCGAGAACATTGTGGAGTCGTGGATATTCATATCCACACAGGTTATCTGTCTGTCGAGGCTTTACAAGTTAGTAAGGTAAATATGCAAAAAAAAAAGCTATAATGAGATGTAATAAATACCTATGTAGTAAATTTCAGAAATGACGAGGACTTTTAAAAAATATTTGTTAATCTAACTAAGTCAACTTTTAAGTATTTTTATGTATCCTGTCATTTGAAATTACACCGCCCGTGACGTCACGTGTTGAAATTATTAATAACCACAAAGTTAGTGGTTCAAATATAAATTTTATATTTGTGATATTAATTTTACAGGTACAAAGATTCCTTCTACTTATTGTCTCAGAAATTACGAGTAAGCTTCTGTGTTTGGTCTACCGACACAGAAAGGGGTAAGCGGGCGTTGGCGGAAACATCTAAAACGGGCTGGGAAATATTCTGGATGGATATGCTGGTACTAGTTACGGCAGTTGCGCTCAGTTGTATCAAAAACTATTCGCTCCGTTCTCCTGCCTCAGGATTCCTGATTCGCCTAATGGACAACCTTCAGAGTCCTTATTACGAGATAGCGTTTGGTTTCCAAGTGAGTACTTGCTAGTCGAATGAACCTTATGAAACTTCTAGATGTAAGTTAACATAAACACTTATGCACATCATTTTCTTTATTTTTTAAAGGAATAATCCGCTAAGCTTCTATTTCAGAGTCTCGTCAGCAGGTGAGAAGACAGGATGTGGAAGAAAATTAAGAAAAATACACCATAACACCCAGACCATTTGAGAATAAAATCATTCCTGGATTTTCTTCTTGCAACTGGCGGAAATCGTACCCGCGACGCTAGTTTCATAGTAAGCGGTCTAACCAACTGCGTCTCGGCTATGTGAATGTGATGCTCATATAAAAAAAAGAAGCAGCATCCTCGGGGGGCCACTGGTTAAACTTGAGGATGTTAAAACACGTACCTCCTACACTGGGATCGAAGGGGAAGATTTAGGAACATGAGAACATTTGCCCTCCACTCAGTAGCCAGGCTCTTTTAAGGCCTGGGCTTGCAGGGCGAGAACTAATTTTCGGTGACACGTCACATTAGATTTACGCGGGTGACGTCAGAAGCTCATATAGCACTGGCCAGCATTTTCAAAATAAGAATAAGAGTATCTGCTAAAACACAGTTTGAAAGAAAAACATAGACGTCGATCATGTATTTCGCTAAAGTTATCCTGCTGTAGTGATCGGGTCTTTAGTCGTGTTGTGGTGCATAAAAAACAAGAAATTAATTGATAATTAATAGGTCTTCTTTTATCAAGAAAAAACTTTTGTCTCTATTGAGATATGGGAATTATTTAAGCTTTGATAATTTAGTTTATAGTACTTAAAAACAAATATAAAACTTTTGATTTCTGAAAACGATTTACCAGTCATGTAGATGCCTTAAGGCGTAAGCGCTCGTCGGTCAAATAACGCCGAATAATAAAACTGAAACAAGGAATTTTATTGATATTTTTAACGACATTATTTACCATGGAGTTTAATCAGGAAATATCGGCAAAAAACATGAATATCATGTTTTGAGTTTACTTTTCAGATGTGGATAGTCATTGCCCAGGTGACGATAGCATTTTGCTGGAACAGTTTGTTCTGTGCCCTTGCGGTTCTCGTCTGTGGGCACTTGGACGCTTTGGGGGCTAATATATTGGATTCGTTAGAATACCGGCAGGGGGCGCAGTACAGGCCGAAGAAAAATCGCAAGAGGAACATGACCATAGCGGAAACGGGACAGCTTAGAAGGATACAAAGTGATGTATCTGAGGAACCGCAGAATTCTAACGATGCAAAACTCAAGCAGTTCTATAGCAAGTTCATTGAGAGACATATAAAGATATACGAGTAAGGTCAATTTTACATATATCTATATCAATACATACATATTTGTCATTCACCAGTTGTGCCACATTATATCAGTGATCCATTGCTATTCAGACAAACCAATTACTCAAACCAGATTTGAATTTAGAAAAGGATTTAAACTCCTTTGTCAGATGATCCATTAAAGATCCTTGGACCTATCATAGAGAAATGCCTCTTGGCCAAAGTTGTATTACTTTTTGGAACATTATAATTTACGCTAAAGAAATATCTGGTGATTATTTTTTGTTGCGTTCTTTGTTTACTACTGGGCCAAAAGTAGATCAGACATGACTTCAAATGAAATTGCCCAATTGTAAGGACTTTGGCCTCTTTTCACAATAAGTCGGATGGAACAGTAGGAGGATACTTGTACATTATTTTTAGTATTGGTTTTTGGGTGATCATGAGCGGTCTATAGATTGCCTGAACACAAAGTATCATTTAAATATTTTTAGTGGCTGCTCTTAGGTAAAAATGCTACATAAGGAAATTAATGGGAGATTAGCCGCGGTGTTTTAGGTAGCGTATGCCGCCAGCCACATAATAATTTGAAAAATACATAAACATACCTATACATATTTGAAATATTCCCAACGAGTTTTATTTCAAAAAACTAATTTTGAGACCATATGATAATCTTACACTTTGCCTTGTAAAAATAATATTAAAAATATGCGTTCTTTGATTCACCCATTTTTTTTATTGTAAGGATCATTTTCAGAAAAAAATAAATAACTCGCTAATTTCGCTAATGGGAATCAGGTGGAACCTAAGAATAGGGTACAAACTTCCCAGATTTTTCTCCTTTGATAATGGAACTAGAGAGTTTTTACACAATAAATTGTTTTTTATGGGAGCTAGGAAAGCCCATAAACCCAAAAAAGCGCCCAGTTTTTACAGCCGCCTTCGGACGTACGTACGCAAATATCATAAAGGTACCCACACAGAAATTTTCATTGTGGTACTCTTTCTAAAATAAAATCGGTGCAGTTTAGGGGTGCGGAAAACCGTGCAACGAACCCTCGATTTGAGTTAGGCATAATCAGTCCGACTTGCAGTCCGTCATGATCGTAGAACAACGGCGCATGCGATTTTCGCGATCGGTTTTAATTTTCTTTCGACACTATGCCAGAACTCGATAGGTACAAAGTGATACCTAGGGTCAATTTTTTTTTTAAACCTGGAATATCAAATATAACAGAAATTGAAAGTCGCTCTTTTCGCACATTCGACGTTGTTCTACAATCGTGACGAGTTTTTTTCAAATACTTATTCTTTAAAATTCTCTGACACCGATATTCTCTTAAGATGAAAATAACAGTAATTTTGGCAATATTTCTGAAAACATTACAAGAATGAATATCTTAATGAAAAGATAAAAACTTGCGTAACCTAGCTTTAAGAAATGGGGAGAATTCATTTTAGTACTGTCAAGATAAGAAGTCAGAGTTGGTCGTAATATCAAGGGGTAAATAATAGAAATTGTAACTCGCATTCGATTCCCGAGACAGTGAATACGATATTTTTCATTTAAAAACGGCTTTTTTTTACACTGCAGCAGTTTTTGGCCCCAGGGCCCCGATTACAATGGGAAGTTAACAAAGTTATCTATATATTATACAGTTAGAAAATAGAATTTTTAGCAAAAAAAATATGTGTATTTTTTAATTAAAAGATTAAAAATTAAATTAACTTAAAACATTAAAACATCTTTTTTCGTCGCTATGATTTTTTAAAGTTTTCAGTAGTAGTTCATTATTATAAATTTTTTCATGCATTTTCGATAAACTTCGCCATAATGCTTAAATTTTTACAGGAATACTATTCTTAAATCCAATTTTCAGTAGCACTGAACCAACTTATTGAAGATTGTTACATTCATGATATGAAACTTCATAATTAACTTGAAAATAAAGTAACCGGGAACCCGAGAAGTCACGCTCTGAGACAAAAGACTCGAGTTGTTCAGGCATTTAAAGACGATAAGACACCGAATGATTTCAATGGATTTTAGGAGAAATTTCGGGTTTCATATTGGTTAAAGTTAAGATCAATAAGGGTTCTCGTGTTGAAATACATTTTGAGGTTGAGGTGTATCCCAGTGAACTAAAAGCCCTAAAAAACTGAATATATTTTAATATTTTACATTAACACGACACGCGAGATAAATTTATTTCACAGTTTTAAAATGTACGGAGGTTCCTTATTTATGGATATCAGTAAGTTAAAAAATGAGGGGTGATATTAGAACACAATTTTTTTGTCACTAAAAATGAGAAAATTATAGTGAAAGTAAATTCTATTGTTGATTTATTATATATTTTATTCATTGTACTTTTTTAAACTCTGGATTACTTTACTGATTTACTTCTGACTTCTCCGGCTATCCCTATGCAAAAAAAATGACAATCGGTCGCACTGTTGAGACGGGAAGGCAACACATTTGCATTTATAATATTAATATGGATGATGCTATTAATCAGACTTCTGGTTATTTATTTTATATAGTTCTATAATAAACATAGTCTAATATATATTTGCAACACAATATTTACATCTCTTCTTATTCTAACATTATTTATCACTATTGTACACTTACTATCCTAATTTATAATATTCAAACTGTTCAATATTTACACTAATATTAACCTATGTATAATCACTATTTACTATATTTAAAACCTAGTATTTTTTACAGTTATCCTCTTAAACATTTAGTTTTAAATATATTTTCATTTTTTTCATTTTTTATGCTTTCGGGCATTTCCTCAAATAACTTAATTCCTTTGTACATAAGGCAGTTCTGGGACATTGTTTTTGGATTTCTTTTCTAGTCTTATATTTTTAGGTCTTCTTGTTGCATAGTTATGAAAGAACTCATTATTTTTTAGTTTGTTTTGAAAATATCTCGGAACTATTCCTTTAATAATTTTGCTATTTTCATTAGCAACATTGAATTTGATTCTTTGATCAATTGTCAGAATATCTAGAAGTTCAATCATTTCCTTAACTTTTGTGCGTCTTCCACATCTTAATATTACCCTCGTCGCTTTGTTTTGTATTATTTAGAGTCTCTTTAGATCTCCCTCATTACTTAAATATAAAATACTGGAGCAATAATCAGTGTGGGGAACGATAATACTTTTAAATATCAGCAGAGAGGTTTTAAGGACTAGTTTATTTCTTATCCTTCTTAATGGGGATACCTTCTTTGCGATTTTCTTACTCGTATAGTCTGCAATTTTTTGTAAAAGATAATTGTAAGTCAATCCAAATTCCTAGATATTTTATGCTTTCAACATTCTCAAGAATCTCTCCATCTAATTCAACACACAAAAAAGAATTCCACTACAGAGCTTTGACGAGTGTGATTTAGCGACAGAAAACGCTTTATAAATTAATGTAAAATCATTTTCTCTGGTATTAGGATATTTACTTCATCCACCCAAGCAAGTATTTAGGGCAGACACAGCTTGACAATGTGGAATCCTTGCAACTGGTTCCTAAGCGTCCATTTTTTTTCTCTGTTACGCTCATTTCTTACTTTTCTTACTACGTCTTCATCAATTAAACGCTCCAGACAATCAATATCGGCATTGTTAAATTTAGTAACTCAACTATATCGAGTTGTGGTCCTGTGGCTAGTGTCTCGGACTCACAGACCAAAGGTCCGTAGTTCGAATCCCACTCTACCCCAACTCGATTCCATTTTCTAATAGTGAGTTATTTACAACTCGCTCAAAATGAAATATTTGGGTTAAACATAAGAACGCAAATAATTATTTTCAAAATAAAATAAACTCTACTTCCGAGAAGCCCGTATTGAAAAATCGATAAATAATATACTACAATAATGTAGTACGTATTATAGTATATTATTTGTTTCAACACAACACAGGACTATTCTAGCATGGAGTAGGAAATTGTTTCAATAGTACATTTTAACTCAATAAATGCTTTTTTATACGATTCTATAGCTTGCTTAAGACTATATTGGGAAAATAAAATATTACCTTGTTGCTATAAAACAACTTTCTGTGACTTGACTAAATAAACGTAAATAAGTAAACTATTTATCAATGAAAAAAATTTAGTTTTTAAATGACGTACTTACATAATTAAAAATATATTAATATATTGTATTCGTCGATTTGGATTGGTTATAAAACATTTCTTATTGTATTTTACACTATATTAGTATTTTACAATTTTTATTTTAGTTTTATAATTTTTATATCTGCTCAGTATTCATATGAACTATGTTGTTTTTTTTCTGAATGTTGTTGGGCATTGCACTACCCGTCCAATCGAGCTGGAATAAAAACAATTATTTTACAAAAACTAAGATTTGTAAATGGTTATTTTATTAATTTATGGAATATCCGATGAACTAGTACTTAGAAAATATAAAAATATTGAAATAAAAGTGTAAGGTGTAAAAGTATTAATTATTTCTAGGTCGGTCAACGAAATAAGCCAATTGTATGGTGCTATTTTAGGCATTCAACCCATTTACACCTGCTTGGTCATTATCGCGAGCACACTTCTATACGATGGAAGCCAACAATCGGTAATACAGGATGTTCTTTAAACCCTGTCACATCCAAAACCACGATCGTCAGTATGGACAAGAAGACATATTGGCATATTAAAAAAAATATTTTGAACGAAATTTTTTTTAAAAGAAAGTATTAGAAAAAACTAATGGTTTCGTACTTCTGCAGGGGAGAAACGAGGGGGGCGCCGCCGCACGGTTGACGATATATCAGACTCCCCCCTCCGCGTTTCTCCCCTGCAGAAGTAAGCAACCATTTGTTTTTCTAAATATTTTATTTTTGTAAATTTTATTCGTTCTAAAGATTTATTTTAATGTGCCAATATGTCTACTTGCTCATACTGATCATCGTGGTGTGACAGGGTTTAAAGAACACCTGTATATATATTTTTCAATATTAAAATAGCACAGAAATCATTGTGCCAAATTATCATAATTTTGTAACTATCTCAATAATTTAATGTCTTGTTTTAGAACCTATTTCTACTAATGACTTTCGCCCATATTATGGAACTGTTTATCTACTGCTTCTTTGGGGGCTTGGTATCAGAAAAGGTATAGGATGCTTTATTTCAAATTCGTAAAAAAAATATTTTTTCAGACTGTTTTTCCTAACAAGCCAGAAATATTGTAAAAATGGCTCGATCAGTGAATAATATCACGCTATTCACCAAAAATTTATTTAATGAAATAAATAAAACAACTTTGTTTTTAACCACTATTTTTTTTTCCACTGACTGGTTTCAAAGCTAAATAAGCTTTTTTTTCTTCTTTTTTTTTATTTGTTTATTTTTCCATACATATATTATTTACATAAAAATATAATTACAAAAATACACTTTAGAAAAATACATCTTATTAAGCTATAACATGAATTGGAAAAAATGCCCACAAAGACTACAGCGTCTGAGCGTCGGCCATTCCTTTTTTAATTATTAAAAAGTTTATAGCACATTTATATATTGTATGACATGACCATGAAAAGAAAAATAAAAGAAAAATAAAAGAAACATCCTGTGTATAGAAATAATAGTTTCTTTATAGTAATTTCTTCTTCTTTTTCTAAGCGTACATATTTAAAAAATCAACTTTACGCCAGTAGTTGCGCCCACAGCCCACATTGTTTCCCTATTCCGCGTCCTTAACAAGAGGACGCCCCATACAAATTTTGAAATGCTAGTTTTTTTCTTTCAATCATTTCCTGGAAATAAAAATATACATACCTATATGTGCATTTGTAATATATTTACAAATAAATATACATAACCCCTTTTTCGGTTGAATCGTCAATTTAATTCGACCTTGTTTAATTATAGAGTGTCGCACTAAGTTATAAGCTGTACAACAGCCCATGGTATTACGGGAGTAAGCTGGAGAAGAAATTGATTCTTCAGATGATACACAGATGTCAGAAACCAATTACATTGAATGCAGGCATCTTCGGACCACTGAATATATTCATGTACTCCAGGGTATGTATAAATATCGATCGAAGATGCTCATATCACCCAATTATAAGTTTACATTTTTGCACTACAAAGGGGCGTAGGGGCTCAATGACAGTAGTGAACTATAGCACAAAACACCCAGGGGGCGATTACAAAAGCTATCTTTATCGGTACATATCGAGACGGTATTTTTTACTATTTCCATCTACCTCGATATTACGAAGCTGGCTCTTCTGATAAGTCGATACGTGTTTTCAGGAAGATATATAAAAAAAAAAACGTTTTCACAGTGGTAATTTTTTTTCCGAAGCGTTGCCATTGCACTTTACGGCGCATGCGCATTATGTCATCTCAAACTTCAAATGATCTGACGCATGCGCTGAAACTACCTCGAATGTTTAAATATTAACCGCTGGACAGTGCCGTCACTGTTGCCTTACTGCCAAACTTTACTTCACGCTCAATTTCAAATTAAAATTGGTTTATTTCTCTTTGGTATTTCAAACAGGTTTCTGTGATAATAAGTAGCCATCTCAAAACAATTTGAAATTTAAACAAAACTCAATTAAAGCAAAGAAGTGCTCGCTTTAACGTGACTTTGTCACTTCCAGTGCGTAGATATGTGTATCGTGGGGCACGGGTACCCCGATATATATTAGTACTTATCTCAAAACTCGAAGATACACGGTCGATAGTGTATCTTCGTAATCGCTCGGATGAATTTATCTTCTACTACACCGCCATAGAGAATGTATGGTTTCCGATCTCCGGATTGTATTCCCCTCCAGGCTTGCGAAAAATCCCATTTAATTATTGTGGTATCTCATCGGGAATCAATTCACTAAAGCACTGATATCTAAGTTGATTATTTCACAACAATGTATATTTTTCATTACTATCATCGTTCCCTACGAACGCAGTGCATTCAATGAATATTAATTCTGTTTTCAGAGTATGCAGATGACGTATTCCATCTGGACGGTGTTTAAAGGAAGGGCTGCAAAACTGCACAGATAATTTCTTAACAATGTTTGAATTTCCACTCAAATTAAATTTATAATACCACATTAACAAAACAAGTGATAAGATTCGCACAGTAAGATTTATACTATCTATTTATTTATCTTTATAACGCTCGGTAAAAATGCCGAGCTCGGTGTTTTTGCCAAATCCGGCGTAATGTGAATAGCTTCATATAAATTGAACAGCCACTAGCTCTTCCGGCATTTTTACCGGTCCGGCAAATCCGCTGGTCCGGCATAATGGGAACCTGGCCATTGTGCAGGTATTACTTATTTTGTAAATAGAGTGTGACCGTAGAATAAAAATTAAAAAAAAAGCTTTTTTGTAACCAGCGAAAAGAGGCTGCAACTTGCAAATCCGGGTAATCCTAAGCTCGTATTAATTACACTAGCAGGAAGGAATGAAAGAACATAGGGTGGATTTATTAATATATTTTTTTAAATAATCTTATTTAACAATAGGTAGGTAAACACACGAAACAGTATATCCTGAGGCCGACTAATCTCCACTAGATTTTTTTTGCCATTTAAAAAAAAAGCTTATTTGTATATTTTTTTATCTTCACTGTTTTGCAAACAGAATATAATAATACTTGCTAATAATAAACGCCGATTTCGGCACTGAACTGAATATAACCTATAAGATACATACACGTAGTTTGATTTTTTAAGTTCCATCATTTTTGTAAGATTTTCACATTTTTCAATATTATTTCATCTTTTATAAGATTTTTTTATTTTAAATTTATTTATACTTTTACATTGTTTGTATTTTTTTTTATACAGAATAATGTTCCCTCACTGTGTCCCGTGCCGAGGGAAACATTTTACAAAATGTGAAACATGCCTAAGATTAGCTATTTAACAAAGTTAACAAAATAATAACAATAAAAAAAACGTAATTAAATCAATTAACCTAATAATGAACATAATAAACAATTAAAAACAAAAATATAAAACAAAAATAAAAAACAAAAATATTTTAAAGATTTCCATATTTAAATCATCTCTACACTTTACTGAGACTAAAATTGCTGTAAAAATAAATCAATGATGCCTACCTCAGAACGGGTATTTACTATATCTAGTAGTGATGGACAGTATCTAATATGTTTGCTTATAATTTATTTTTACATAATTGTATTACACCTAATTTCACTTAATTGTACCCTTTATATATTTTGTATGTTTGTAGCACAAATTTTGTGGTGAATTGTTTTATTTTAGAGGTATAAATAAATAAAATAACTGTGTTTAATGAACGTCTTTTTTATTGTCACAACCAACTAGTTTTATCGACTATCCTCTATCTTTATAGACAGCCACAAATCTATTGTTTGTTTCTTTTACATATGTATGTTAAGTTTTTACAATAGGTTGGGGAAAAAGTCATTTCGTATTTCGCACCCTTTTTTTCAACTAAATATATCTCGTTCATTATTGGTCACATTGGATAATACGCTACGGCGATGTAAAGATGTGAGTGTATACTATAAACGCATTTTTGACAGTATTGCACTTGGTCGGTTTAGTCGTGGACTATCGCGCGTCGAGAATGGAGGTCTCGAAGGAAGAAATTCGCCATATTTTACATTTTTACTACGTGAAAGGGAAAAACGCGTCGAAAGCGACAAAAAAATTTTAGCGAAAGAAACTAGTCGGTTGTGACAATAAAAAAGTGGTTCATAAAACAAAGTTATTTGATTTATTTATACCTCTAAAACTGTACCACTATTCACTGTTTTGCAAACAGAACGTATTGTATTATTTATTATAATAAACGCCGATATTCGGCACTGAACTAATCTCATTTTTTGTCATGAACTAAAACAGCATCAAGTTAAAACTTCCTAGCCATATGTTATATTCGTAACTGCATTATCACAATTCATGATAAACTTTGATTAAAACAAAAAAAATGTTTGGGATTCTGAAGCTTTTTCAACCATCAAATTAATATTTAAAAATATATGTTCTCGTTCTTGCAAGATAAGGGTTAAAAAGATCTACGCCGGTTGAAAATTTTCCCAGCAGTGTGAAAATTAGAGGTTATTAAAGGAAATACAAAGGGGCTTGAAATTAGGCGCATCTTACCGCGGGCTGTAATTATTATTATTATAGGTAAAAGTAATATTTCTACTACTATAGTATGCGCTGTTGTATTTCTGCTATCTATTGTAGGACATGAAAGGTCGGCTGGTGTGAAAACAGCGTTTCTCGCTTGAGTTACGTCTTCACTTCATTGTTTGCTTTTTATTTTAAAATTTCATTTCAATTAATCACTTTAGCGTAATATTTATAGCCACACTGCGCCAGATAAGAAATCAACAAATTCGTAACATAAAATGATCAATCTACATTTTAAACATAAATTGTATTTGATATACAATAGTTTTAAACTTTTTTTATTGAAATACGCAAGATAAAAATCCATCGTAAATAATTTTGATACGAAATATCAATCAAACTCTATGAGTTAATTTGTATGGAGTAATTTGGCTTTCCTTTATTAACATCAAGCAATCGGTTTCGTTGGCAATATTTAAAAAAAATATTGTATTATAATATAAAAATTGGCATGACAAACACATAAGCCATGTGAATATTTCCTTACTGCGATTTTACTATTTATTATATGTAAAGTTACTATAAAATATAAATTAAAAATTAAACATTCCAATACAAAATGCGAAATATGACTATTTATTAACACTGCTCAACCTAATGACACTTTCTGAATGAAGAATTGTTAACTCGTCCAAAAAATACGTGAATTGATAAATTTATGAGTTTTGATTACCTGCTGTCAACACAAGGAGTACTTCTACCAACCAGCATAGCAATTCATTACATTATTAAGACTGCATAGGTTAGGGAACGGCTGCAGACATTCTGTCCAATACTTTATTTTCTTATAAGTCCACAATATCAAGTTTATTTGTAGCTGCTCGACAAAATATTATTGACAATTCAAATCCATAATTAAAAAAAAACTTACTTGTTTATTTTTATTACCCCAAACTTGTTTTTATTTGCAATTATATCCAATTGCATTTAAGTATTGGCTATATATACAATTTTTTTTTCGATTTTTTTCGCGATAATATGCCTGCTTGATTAGTTCACTCACATTTTTCTTTCTTAAGTACTTTTACTTACTTTGTATGCTTTAGAAAATTTATTTCATTAACTTTTGTCTTTTTTTGTTTATATGGTTACTGTTTTTCTTATTAACCTTCATTTTTACTTATTTTTTTAACTTTGGATACCTTTTTTATATCTTTTTAATTTTTCCAACTAATTTCACATTTTTTTTGCATATTTTGCGTTTTATTCTTAAAAAGTACGTTAGCATGTATTTTATTATTTTTTCTAAATGCCCCTTGGGCGTTAATGAACAAAATAAAAAATTATAATTTAAAAACATCAAATTACATAGGTATTTGAATCACCGTCTTATCCTGATGGATCTAAGTACGAATGCAAGTCATAATTTAATAATTATCATGAAGATATGACTGCTGAATACTTCAGCGCGAAATTTACATATTTAGAAGATTTAAGAGTAGGTGTAAGCATGCATTAGGGACAGAGCAGGAATTAACTACCTTACGAACCTAATGAATGGGCAGTACACCATACTGCACGTGTATTAACTTGAAATGGATTCAAAATGTTCACTGCTGCCTTAATTTGACTGCAGTCTAACCGTATTTCTCAAAATACTATTTTTTCACGCCATTTCCCCGTAGGAGTAGGCAGAGAAGATGGATGATCACACACGTCTATCCTGACGTACATTCCGAGCATCTTTCAGATTCGTGCACTTCGGTTGTGTCTGCTTTTGACATGACCAGACATAAGAATTTAGTTTATCTGATTCATGCCGCGTCTTTCTTAGTCGTCTTCGTCCGACGATAGTGTTCGTTCTCGCCATATATATATATATCTGTTTTACCATTCTTTCGTCATCCATTTGTTCTAAATGAGCAAACCATTTTAGTGACCTTTTGTTAATGATTTGAAAACATAAAGAGATAATACATATTTTTACAAGAATCACCAAGCCAATTTGTAGGTTTGTTGATGGATTAATCTTATTGGCCGAAACCATGTTTTTTCCTCTACATTTAAATGTCCGTTTCTTCTAAGAATTTAGAATTTAGTTAAATGTGCCTCAAGCCTTAGGTATGTTTTATTTATTTGGGAAATAGAATTCACCAGCACTGTGAACTGAAATAAAAACTGGTTCGATAAAATGTCCCCCATCATTGTGTTTGATGTTACCGTTTGTGAAATTAAAGGGTTGAAGACGAATTATTAAAATTGTTCCCGCTATTAAAGTTATTTGTATATTTACAAAATGCCACAAGTTTTTAACATGTGCGCCTAAAAAGGCAATAGCGAAATAGCGCTTCGTAATATCAAATTAGCATTTTGTATGCTGATGATGGCGTGCTTCTGGCTGGCAACAATGAAGACGTGGAATTCTCGGTAACAAAGGTCCACGACGTATGCGAGAAGAGCAATTTTCAGACGAATGTTGGTAAATCGAAAGTGATGAAAGTATGACTAAATGAGAAATCATCAGACAGGCGTCGTGGCTCAGTTGGTTACACGGCCAACTGTGAAACTGGCATCGCAGGTTCCATTTGCGGCAGTTGCAAGAAAAAAAAATATATATATTTTTTCCATCTGTTTTACTATCTTTCCGAGTGTATGTATCGAGACGTTATAGGAGCCGGCTTTATAGTCGATCGGTAGATACATACAGAAGATCGTTAAGCGTACCTTCTAGGGATTTCCAAAAGTCATGCAAAATTCATGTTCAAGCGAGCATTTTTTGCTTGAATTGGGATTTATTGGAGTTTATAATCGCTTTGAAGTGAGCAATTTTATTACAGAAGCCTATTAAAATATAAATGAGAACTATTTTAAATGTCAATGACGTAAGGAACGCGGATTAATTGTTTGCGGTCATTCCATTGGCTTGTTTCGATCAAATGATGTCGATATGACAAGTAGGTAGAACATACCGAGGTAAGATACAGATAGTTCAGAAGTTAAGTATACCGTCTCGATATATACAGATAGCGTTCATAATCGAAGCACAGGTATAGGAATTTGTGTATCTGGGAAGTATGTTTAAGAGGGATGGAAAAAAACTGAAAGGAGGGTGAGTGCCGGGAACATGGTGAACGGTGCACTTAAACAACCTTGGCAAATGTTTGTCGCGGGAGGCCAAATTAGCAGTTCACGATGGAGTCCTGGTGCCAATCCTTACGTACGGTAGTGAGGTTTGAAATTGAAAAAATAAGGATGAAATTATGCTGAATGATAATTATGGTAAAATTATGTACGATAAATGTCTAGATCCGTGCGTGATGCAAGGCATAGAGACAAGCACTATCGACGAAATCAAGAAAGGCGTGATGCGCTGGTTTGGATATGCAGAGCGAATGAACAGCGAAAGTGCGCTTTAAATAATTTACGATTCGAACGTTAGTGCATGCAGAAGACGAGGAAGACCGAGAAAGACATGGCATGACCAAATCCAAAAGATATATTAATATAGGAGCAGCGAGGTCTGTAAGCAAAAAAAAACTTAAGTCGCGTTCTATTCTCTATGCTACCCCTACAAAAACGGCGTGACGGTTTGTTTTTTATTCAATATTTTGCAGAAAACAGAAAACTATTTTCTTCCATCAAGTGCAAAAGATTTTTCGTATAGTAATGTGAGTGCATTATTTTAAACCTCTAATAGAACGGAAGTGTTCTTTTTTTAAATATACATTAAAACAATTGCAAACAAAAATAATATCTCGAAATGATCATCCATCCAAATTGTGGGTTTGACTCTGAGATGACAATAATCAGCACTACTAGAGCGATAAAACAGGCCGTAAAATTTCATGAAAATATTATGATTGCACAAACATGCACAATGTATTTATTTTAATTATGTTCATAGGGCAGTTTTTTCGAGATGGCTAAGGAATTTCTAAGGTTGAGAACCACATACGAAGGGTATACATTATAAGACAATCCCGCCGAAATGTTCAGAGCTCTGCAAAAGTCGACTAAAAATCCACGTTTTAAACCGTGTAAGTGGAAATTTTACATATCAGTATTTTTATCATTCATAAAAATATAAATCCCAAAAAATGTTTTTTCAAATTTTTATTTAGTCTTAAAATAGTACAAACATAATACATTAATGTCCTAATATTAACTCATATCTAATTATCATTAAAACAAATAGTAATTATTAACATTTCTAAACAATATTTGTACACTTGAAAGCTATCACGAAAAATATTGCAGAGATCAAAACATTTTGAATAAATTCACCATATTACAAAAAAATCTCTACGAATAATCCCGAGAAAAAGAAAAAAAAATTAGATACACAAGGGTAAAGTCAATGCTAAATTACTTACTCATTGTTAACAAAGAAAACCCCTTCAATACAATGATTTTCGTTGATATCGTTAAATCACTATTTTGGAAAACCCACAAAAAAACTTCTTTAAAGTCAACCCAAATACGATTACTTTTTAAGCGCTAACTTATCTGCTACACACATGTTTTTTAAACTTATTACTTAAAATGAAATTATTTTTTTTGTTTCTTATTTCAAATGGTATTTCCTGAATAATTTTATAATAAATAATATTAATTTAATACGTGAATTTAAGTTGTTGCAGCAAAACAAGTCTGTAAGCGAGAGGTTAACTACTAGAGGTTATCTAAATAAAGTTTTAAAAAATAATTACAATGAATCAATCCGTAAGGATTTATTTAAAAATTATATTTAAAAAAATAATAACAAAAATAAAATAAAACTACAAATGTGATGAAATTGAGTTATTAATGTCTAAAGAAAACTGTTCGTCCTCTATCATGAGGTAAATGGCATTAACTCCTAATTTATTCAACAATAAATATTTTTTATGCTTTTACTGTAGTTCCACGCCACATTGAAGTAAACGGCAATAAAAAACCTACAGTACTAAGAAAAATAAGAAGAAAAAAAATTGTTTTACATAAAAAAAAGTATTCTACTTATTTTGTATAAAAAAAAACATGAAAAAGAATTTGTTATTTCCTGAAAAATAAACTTTACTGTTGGTTTATTCAAAATCTAAACTAATTTTGTATGACCATAAATTCATGAAAATTAAAACCTTTTGTTGATGCATGTATTTCTTTTATCGGTCAACATATTATATTTTTCAAAAAAATCTCTCGCTATACTATTTATTTTTAAATTTGTTTAAATAGATTAAGTAAACTAATGGGTCAAAACGTAAACCTACTTATTTATGAGTAGTTGAGTCGCCTTCTGTTTGATGTGCGTATGCGGTTTCTGGACTATTCTTGATTCTATAGTTCTATCTAACAAAATATGTTTTTGTACATTGCACTTTTATTATATTTATATTTAAATATCGGTTCTATCGGCATCAAAATTTTAAAGAGAAACGAAATCAATCCTTAATTATGATTAAGTTTATTGAAAAAAAAACCAATTATTAGTAAAAAAATATAAGATAAAATAATGTTTCTTTTTTTCAAACTTTCATGTCTCAAAAAAAATATGAATCCACATAGAACCTTGTTTCCCCATCACGATGATTCATACGGGGTGTTTATTAAACTCTTGTCACATCCGAAACCACGATGATCAGTATGAGCAAGAAGACATATTGGCACATGAAAATAAATTTTTAAAACGAATAAAATTAAAAAAAAAAAAAATATCAAAAAAAGCAAATGGTTTCTAACTTCTGCAAGGGAGAAACAAGAAGGGGGGGGGAGGAGTCTGATACGCCAAAAACGCGCATCCGCGCCCCCCTCGCTTCTCCCCTGCAGAAGTCAGCAACCATTTGTTTTTAATATTTCATTTAAAAAAAATATTTGATCTAAATATTTTTTGAAATATGCTAGTATGCCTTCTTGTCCGTACTGATCATTATGGTTTCGGATGTGTCAGGGTTTAAATAACACCCTATATGTGTTACAATGCATTAAAAAACCAACAATTATATTCAAAATGGGCTTATGTTATACCTACATTATTATATAAATGTATTGTGAATCATACTGAGAATTACTATTGTAGGTACTCCGTAAATATTTTCCGATTCACCTTAAAACAATATAATGTAACCGCGGAATCTTGTCAAAACATTTACAGAACGCCACATCAAAAGCAGTTCTACTAATTGACGAAAAAATATGAAGATCAAAGATATTCTCAGATTCTACCCGAGTGTTAACAAAAACACGCTCGGCGACCATCGCTTGAAGATGATATGGAGGATTCTTAACTTCCACGGAATCCTGTGCTTCCTCGAAGGCTGGAAACCACCATACAGGGCCGCGATCTTCGGGGCTATCCTCATTCTGTCCTACTGCAGGGACTTTATCATCTTCACGACTATTGTGTTTGAAGGGTCTATCAAGATACCCCAGGACGTAGAGACTCTGACCTTCATACAGACAGAGCTGATAACCACGTACAGAATTTACTTGGTAGTCAGGTACAGGGAAGGTTTTAAGACGCTGGTTAGCTATATAACTGAGGAGTTTCCAAGTTGGATAGCTGATGATGGAATGAAGATATTCTTGGAGAACAAGGCAAAGAGGGGCATGTGGATATATTACGTGCATTCAGGTTAAGAATATTTTACCACTCAAAGATTGTTATTTTATTTATTTATCAAAAATATACAAAAATTAAAATACAAATTATCAAGTCCTACTGAATTGCATAAAATGCAGTTCGTCAGCAGGTGCTTATGGTTAAGTTCTAATATATATATATATATATATACATAATCTTATCTCTTACTATGGAAAAAAAAGAAAATATGTATTCCCATGTGCATCGAAAATATGTTACAAGTTGAAAAATAAAAATTTGACAAAATAAAAAAGAAAAACACAAAAAATTTCATTATACAAAACCACGTTCTAAAAGCCAGATTTTCAGCTTACGTCTTTTTCTTGAGCCTGATAAGTTTAAGCGAAATATCAAAGAGTTTGAACTAAACTATGTAAATTATTTTGAAAAAAATAACGATTATTGAAGGCATAATTCAACATAAAATTTAAGAAAAAATACCTCAAATTTTGTGTCATTTTAAATGCTCGTATTTATTTCCTAATAAAAATCTTAATTTCAGCTCTTTCTCTAATAACTTCCTTGATAGATTTATTATCTTTAAATCTTGCCTTTATATGAGCACCATTGTACTTAGGTTTAAACTAAATTTGATAAGGCGTAATCTGCCGGTCGAAAATGAATTATATTTAAGTTATATAATAAAACCTTAAAGTACATTTATTTTTATCAGAAATATATATGAAAAAAATTGTTTTAATCTATGTTTGTTTATTATTTTTTTTTTAATAATGTGATTTTGAAAGAGCGGTGTTTTAAAATAGCAAAACTGTATGATTTTCTTCCTTGTTATAAGACTACAGCCTCACACACCGCTTTACTAGTACAGTTGGCGTCCACACGAGCTTTACTTTTAAACGACACATCCAAGGAAAAAGCTTTTTTAGGATTATCATATTTTTTTCACACACGACACGAAAAGAAGTCACCCTTCATGATATTTCATTACTAAATACTTTATTTAACATACCAGACAAATATTTTTTTGTGAAAATGCTAACGTATTTTTAACGTACCAGACAAATATTTTTTTGTAAAAATGCTAACGTATTACATTGGATCTGCAGGTCAGCTGATTACGGTGGTATTTCTGCTTGTACTACGACCCCTACTGTCTCACGAGTCCCATGTTCTTATCATGCAGCCCCCTTTAGGGACAGTTCCATGGATCCCCACTGATAAGGAACCTTGGTATCAATTGACCTACTGCTTTCAAGTAAGTGGAGTATGATCAGATTTAATTCATTTTTACTTTCAGGAAGGATGAAGGATGATTTCACCCCTAGGAAGTTATTAAAATCAGCATGGTGCAAATATAATATAACCTAATGGTGCAGAGAACATTGCATTGGTACAACAATTGCAGCATATCTTAATATTTTTTCTTCGGCATAAGTAAAATGATTAATCTTATGATTCAGATGTCTGGGGACCATGAAATATTATAGTGTAAAAACATATTTTTAGATAGACATTTCATGTCAGCTATGTTGGGAATTGAACCTGAGATCTCTTACATAGTGGGTAAACGCGGTGGTCATTTACCACAAGGCGGACGTTTATAGTTACGTTTAGTTAAGCGTGGTGTTAATTTTTCTGAGGAATATTTTAATTCAGAGAGTAACTATGAAAATAGCAAAATGAAGTAAAGCGTAAGAAAAGATAATAGCTATCCAAAGTATCTAATACGCATTAGGAAAAATAATAAAATATTAATGTCCGCAATAAGTAGGATATTTCACAGCAGGATATACGGACTTCAGGAAATAATAACAGTGGTTATTAAAAGGGTTTAAGATAATATAACAAATAATAGCACGTAGTATAATATATTAATGCGAGGGGTGAACTACAGTACAACCAAAAACCCTCATTTTATAAAATTAATCAAAATTAACTACTTTAAATGACGTCACAAGTTCATATAAATCAACAGATCGACACATCCTACGTACACCTGTGTAACTGCCTCATCCACGGTTATACGACTGTTGCATTTTTGAAATCTACACCTTTAAAACTTTAATATCAAATATTAAAAAATGTATAAAAAATCGTTGGGACATGTTTTTTTAAAACGTATAAAATGTTTGACTGCATATATCTAAAACAAAATCCGAGGAATAATAAGGTAAGTGCCAGCTATAGACTATTACGCGGGGGTAATGCGGCGTGGCGCGGGCGACGGAGATCTGCATTTTATTTTTTTAAAAATTAAAATATTAAAAAAAACAAATGGTTGCTTAATTCTGCAGGGGAGAAGCGAGGGGGGCGGGGACGCGCGGTTGATGGTGTATCAGACTCCACCCTACCCCTCCTCGTTTCTCCCCTGCAGCAGTAAGCATCCATTTGTTTTTTTTTTCTATATTTTATTTTTAACGATTTTAGTTTTCTAAAAATGTATTTTAATGTGCCAATATATCTTCTTGCTCATACTGATTATCGTAGTTTCGGATGCGACAGGGTTTAAAGAACACCTGTATAATAAAAATACCGTTCCCAAAGATGTCGCGAAAGCGATGAAATCGGTCACTGGTTATTAAACATTTGTGGATTTAAGTATTACTCGTCTTAAATTTTATTGATATATAACAGTGATTCAACGTCAAACATCTTTTGATTCGTTTTTTTGGTGCGACCGGCTTTTCTGAAAATGATTTTTCTCGGTAGATCTGGAGGAACCTTTTGGCAATAAGCATGGCCTTTTCCATGAACATGCTCTTCTTCACGCTGTCAATCCGCGCATGCGCGCACCTGGACTGCATGGCCGAGGGGTTAGAGCAGCTGGCCATCTCCGGAGTCCCCCCTCCGCACGTCCTAATAGAGACATTCGTCAACCAGTATAACCGAGTCAGGGAGTATGTGATTTTAGAAAACCCAAAGTTAATCCTTTAGGGTGTGTTACCGCATTCGCCTGACCGATGTCGATTGATATATTGATCGCCGCGGATCGATTGGTGTGGTAGCGTTAGCTGATCGACGGAATCGGATAAAAAAAATAACCGATCAACCATCGACCGACAATCGAACGTAGTTAGTAAAAAATGAGATATTGGTGTTATCGGGTGCAGAGAGGCCAATTCTATGTTCTGCTAAAAACAGCCAGGCCGATTTCAGACAAAAAAACTGAAATAATAACCTTCCGAAAAGAGTGTTGATCACAAAAACAGCATTTCTCAAATTGCAGAAAACACCCACAGCACTAGAAAAATCTTACAGTACAGACGCTGATTGCAAGATAAATGCCTCAAGAAATTTAGTTATAATATATATACGTCAGTATTTTAATTGTATGAATTCATTAATTTTAAAATATCTGTTATAAAAAAAACATGTTTGAAAGCAGAATGTCACCCATTAAATGTTTGAATAGGTACCTTTACATACAAGATCTGTCTGTTTTCTGCTAAATGCTTATTTAAGGTTGGTTGCGTGGTCAGCCAGGCTTAAAAAATCACAAAAATTCCTTTAACACATAATTAAATATTTTTTAAAGTTATTTCAACAAATGAATCAAGTGATTCTTCAAAATTAAGTACACTAATATAAATATAGAATAATATGTTCAATACAATACATAATGATACAACATGCATCAGAGTTTTACTAGGGCTGGCTGTTTTCTACAAAATGCACATCTTAGGTTGTGTGGCCAGTCTTACTCTAAAAATCATTAAAACTGGTCAAATACATTATTAAATTATTTTTTGTATTATGAAAAAAAGGATGTATGCATTATTTATCATTTGTCAAAGAGAAAAACATTTCGACTGTTGAGTAGATTTGATCATTACTCTTTTCACAAAAATGCTATTATCTCAGTATCACACTTCTATGGCTGGTTGCTTTCTGCATAACTACGTTCAATTGACAATCCATCGATTGACGATGTGGAAGTTTAGTTGCAAGGGGAAATTGAATATAAAAATGTTTCCTCACGCGCGGTAAAAAATAAAATATTCAATTGTCTAGCGAAGTTTCTCGAAAATGTGGTTTCTCACCGATCGATTGCGGATCGATAAAAATCAAGTCATTTGGCAGATCGATTTGGTGCAGTAAGAACTGTCGATCGACGTCGGTCGGGCAAACGGGTGGTAACATCCTTATATTTTAGGAGACTGTCATTTTTATGTGAAATTGAATCTTCAATTTAGCCAGAAAATGTTACAAAAACTAAACAATTGTATTTACCTTATACGTATTTACTTGGATATAAAAAATGTGTTATTTACTTTTGCAATATACACATTTTAATTGTAAAGAACTATGTAGAAAATTTTACAACTATTAAATTTATTGTGACGCAAGTATTTTTTAAAAGTACACTTAAGTATTTTTTTCAAGATTTTCAAGAGACATGACATTTTTTTGTGTCGCTAAAGACGTTTTAAAAAGATTAAAAAAACAATTAAAATTTATTTAGTTGATAGACGAATGCGCTTATTTGAAACTGCGACCTTATTCTGCAATTAATTTATTTATTATCATATTTTATTACATACACAAAATTATAATTTATACAAAGTTGCTTTGACTGCCTAACTAGGGTATTAATTATAATTCGTTTCGTAAATTCATTCGTATCGTATTAGAGGGAACAAGAGCGAAATACGATTTTGATTGCGTTTAGAGTGAGATGGATTTATGACGAACGAACGAACTTGTGACAGAAAAAGCCCGCTGAAACGTGCTTGCGTGATTGACCAAAACACAAACTAGCGGCCCGTCGACGGTGAACATTAATGTTCTTAGATAGCCCTTCACCTCGCCTTACATTTTTCACTTTTTTTTTAGAATTCAAACCGAGGTGCGTCCAGCTCAAAATATTCCTTCGAACTGACAAATAAATTAAAATATTGTAAGAATTATTTCGGCGAGCAGCTGACTGCCGAGTGTCACTTCTATATAAATTTACATGGAGACAGGCGACTCTGGCGTTTCGAAATATTCCCAAAGTTTGATTGAATTACAGTGACAATTTAATAACTAGTAGTTTTAATGCATTTGGAGTATTTGTTACTTATTTTATTTGGGTTTATGAAAGGATTATTTAATAAAATGTCTATATCTGACGCACGGGTATGACAGAAAAAGCGAGTTTTTACGTGCATAAGTTCTTGCATTTATTTCTCACGGTATTTCAAAAAGTTCAATCACTGAATACCTTTAATATTGATCAGGATAGAATTAACAGTTTTATCATCAGTAATATCACGTAGTATTATTACAGAATAAAGCGAAGTTATGTTTCTAATATGAGCAGGCTTATTCTGTCACAATTTCGTTTCGTAAGTTCGTTCGTTCGTCATATACCCGTCTCACTCTAACGCATTCAAAATCATATTTCGCTGTCGTTCCCTCTCATACGATACGAATGAATTTACGAAACGAATTAGTTACAGACCTTAAATGTAAAAGAAAAAGAAAATATTTAACAATTTTAACAACTGGCGAGTTATTTCCATATTATATATTTTTCAGATTCGTTGACCTCTTGAATAACTTATTTTTTATATTGACCGCTGTACAGCCCATTTATACTGGAGTCAGCGTCATCACATCTCTTCTGGTGTATGATGGGACAGAGCAATCGGTAAGTCATCATATTCTAGAAATGTGTCGGTTAACATCAAAAATGGCATTCTAGATTAAGCATTTTTTCTCAAAAAACACTTTTCTGAAACTGATTATTGCTATTCGACTAAATTGTTATTTAGACTATACGAAGGTCTGACGTAGGTAATAAAAGTATTCTACGTTATTTGATTTGATCGATTAGACTTAGTTTCCGTGTAAAACTTATATACAATTTGGATGTAACTCCTTTTGATATATCGGAATGGATTTAACTAGTTTTGATAAAATTAATTCGTGGATTTAACCAGTTTTGATCTAATCTGTCATTGAATGTCTGTGTCAGGGTTGTCATTTTTACGAAGTAAAAAAAAAAAAAACTAATCGTTTTGAGTGTTATTGTGTTATTTGAGTGTTATTGAGTGGATGTTGCCGATTTTGATAAAAAATCAAACTTCTGACAACAATTATTATGGTATAATATTGGATTTTCCCATTTTTTAAATAAGTATTCTATGTAAAACTAAACTTTTAATCGTGTTTCAACAAAAAATGTTTTTTTTACCAATTTTGGATTTAACCAATTTTGATATCCACCGACACAAATAATGAATTTCATCGACCATAGAAAAATACCTTCGAGGATAAAAAATCCCAAAATACTGATTAAACTAATAATGACAGGGATGGAAAACATTTTAGAGAAGGGAATATGGGGAGTCTAGGCATTTACAGGGCTTATAACCTGTCATTGGCTGGTTTAAGTCGCCATTTTAAACTGTTAACGAAAAGGCGGACTGTAAATGAAAATCGAATTTCATTCAGTTTTGTGAATTGAGAAATATTTGAGAAAAGAATAGGTACATGGAGTGGATACCTACCTTTAATATAATCTGAATCTTCTTCAATTTCTGGCACTGGATCACAAATGAACATTAATATAACAATGTTTTCCTCGACGCGCGACCATTCCGACCACTTTTTATCCGATTTTATGTGAAGTCAAAAATGTTGTTTGGTTTTTGTTCTAAATCCGAATCTTCTAATTTTGAATATCTTCTATCTTGATATTGAGTAGGTACCATAAGGATGAGTCAAAGGAAGGATGGGAACGAAAGGTAATCGGCCAGGAATAATATCGATAAATGCTGTTATTTACTTAACATACACACTGTGTAACATTCACCATTTTGCCTATGTTTGACATTTATATTTCTTCAATTCTTCCATCTGTTGATTTTTGTGAAATTGAAGAGCTGAAACGTTTATCTTGTGAAGATATTTATCTGCTTGAATTATTTCACATACTAGGCAACGCCTGAAAACAATTTTCCAATTTCTAAACTTCTTCTTGGACCAGTTGGTTTTATTACAATATTTTGAGTTTGTCTAAATGGTTGTAGACAAAGGACTAGGGAGTCATAAAGATGAACAAATTACAACAGGAATGGAGAACATTTTAAATAAGGGTTAAAATAAATAGATATTAAATAAAAAAAAGTTCTGACTTAACACAGGAATGTTCTAGCTAGTCAGGACCAGAAACGAACCATGTGTTACGACAGCAAAATTAAGTGTAACAAATTTAAAAAATATATTGGAAGAAAGAAAAACTTGAGAGGGGAATACGGAAGTATAGGCATTCACAGGGCTTATGATTAGTCTTGACTGGTTTACGTGGCCGCTTTACGCACTGTGTAACATTCACCATACTGCCAATGTTTTAACATCCACCCGTTGACTTTCGTGAAGTAAATAACTGAAACCTTTATTGATGTGGGCGAGATGCCCCAAAAATATTTTTTATTTTTATACTTTTTCCTGAAACAGTTAACTGAATCAACAATATTTTGAGTTTGTCCAAATTTTTGTAGACTAGGCTAGATTTCAATTCCAAGGTAGTTATTAAGATTTTTTTTTGAAACAAAGAAGGTAAGAACTTTTGAGAAGGAAATATGGAAGTCTAGGCATTTACAGCGCTTTTGACGTGTCATTGGATTTTTTAAATTTATATTTTTTTAAAAATATTTTTTAATTTATTAATTTTCTATTACAGGACTCACTAAGCCAATTTATACGGCTTGTCGGTGAAGATCCTTTACATGAAAACATTATGATCACATTACATAATTGTATAAAAATAATATTACTACTAACTTAAGGTACTATTTAACTGATTATTAAATATTATTATTCTGACTGATTAAATATTACTACTAATAAGAGTATTATTTAACTGGTAACTGGTATTTATTTTTGCACACTTATTTAGAAAAACTTACAAACACAAGAATAAAAAAATTGACGAGGTATATTTCAAACAACTGGAGATTATTAATAATAATAATATTTATGCATAAACCTATTTTTTTTTTTAAATAAAAAAGTGTTTTGAAAAAGATGAAAAAAGGTATGTTCTGATTTTTTATTTTATTTAGTTACATCTATTTTTTTTTTTGATTCGTCAATAAAAATAAATATGACCAGTAATAAAATTACTGCCATCTTCCTTAATAAATAAATTTATTAATTTTATTTTTCAGCGATTATGATAATAATTTATAATCACACATCACTGAGATAAAATTTATCCAGATATTATTTTTTCTCTGTAATGTACATTCAAAGTTATATGAAAAACTACACATTGAGTATTCATTTATTCAAAATGTGCTTTTTTAAAATGCACAACGTATAAAACTACCTTTTCGTCGAAACAAATAAAAAAAAGTCGAAAATAATATGTTACCGCCGTAAAAGCTCAAAAGTTTGGTGAGTAGAAATTCATAAAGCTTGAAAATCAAACGGAAAATCTATATTTTCAGAACCCGTGAAAAAAGGACATTAAACACGGATGGCGATGGAAAATTTGTAACAGTTTTTGGTGCTTTTTTTATACAGTTGTGCTTTTTTCATGGAAAACAGTGAGATTTTTCCCGACTGTCTGATCGAGTACATTAACTAGCTATCTGAAACCAAACAGGCATTAGTAACCCGATTCTATTGTCTATTCCCGAGTATGGAAATGAAATACGATATTGTGTTGGTATTTGAATTTACGTTTGCACGCAAACTTTTCTTAAATTTGTAAAGTACGTCTATCCTTTTCAGTCGGTATAAATACATTGGAACATTATACGGTCGCCTTTTATTTAATTTGATCGGAAAGCCAAGAGACATTTATAAAAATATAAGATACATATCTATCTGTACCTTAAAGGATAAACCAAGGGAGGCACATTGAACGACATGTTCAGGAAACAAGATTTTGTGATTGCGATTTCCAAAACTTAATAACTATTGAACCAAATTGGATAATTTCAACCTATAAAGAACATTCAATGTAAAATAATGTTGTTTTTATAACAATAGTACATATTAAAATAGCATATCTGAGACTACTATGGTTTTTTGCACACATAACAATGTGGACGTCGGTGTTTTATTCACGTATAAAATAGCTCATTGCAATAGTGTTGACAATCTGCATTTTTAGCTACAAATCGGTTTTAATTATTTTTTATTTTATTTTTCTATACATGTATCATTTACAAAATAATTACAATGATTTACTTTAGAAAAATACATCTTAAAATTAAGCTAAGACTTCAGCGTATGAGCATAAGCCATTCTTTTTTTAATTATTAAAAAGTTTATAGCATATAAATATGGTATGACATGACCATAAAAAGAAAATAAAAATAAAAGAAAAACCAAATTAACATATGCTGATATTACGAAAACATGAGAATTTGGACAAACTCAAAATATTGTTGATAAATCCACCTGGTCCATGAAGAAGTATAGAAATAGAAAAAATAAGATTTTCAGGCGTTGCCTAGTATGTAGGTGAAAAAATTAAATTAGATGAATCTCACCTGCATAAATAAAGGTTTCAGCTCTTTGACTTCACAAACATCAACAGATGAAAGAATTGAAGTAATAAAAATGTTCAAATATGGGCAGAATGGTGAATGTTACAGTGTGTTAAGTGGCCACTTAAACCAGCCATTGACAGGTCATAAGCCCTGTAGATGCCTAGACTTCTATATTACCTTCTCTTTAATGTTCTTCATCTCTGTTGTAATATGTTAAAACATAATTGGTTTTGGTTTTTTGTTTTGTTTTGTTTTATCCTTTAAGGTAAGGACATTTCATAAGGTCTAAATAGAGGCTTCCTCTTAACTCATGTGTGGCTATGCGGTAACGGATGTCTACCTCGGGTAAAAAACGTTTAATAACTCTCTTATTTTTTTAAATAACCAACTCATATTTTTTGTAATTCTTATATGGACTTTTTTACACCAAAATAAGGAAACATTTTTATAAAAAATGCACGGGCTTTTTCTATAAAAAACATTTTCTTCATTTTGTAAAATAAATTAAAACAAACGAAAGAGATGCCAGTATTATAAGTGGTTTATTAAATTTTATAAGAAAGAGCACGAGAATAAAGCATATCAGAAGACCGACAAGGACACTATTCGTTAGGGGCGGAGCTTGAGTGACCGAGAAAACAATACCGAAAGAGCACGATACAGAATTATACCACTTGTGGGACAGAGAACACATCAGTTGCGTGAAGTTTTTTGTAGTATACTGAGCTGACGCTGTATTTAACACACCGTGTTTCCAAAATGTTTCTACAATTTATTCACAATTTATCTGATTTAAATTATTTTTTGACAATTCTTGATGGAATTTCATTGTAATGATGTAATATTTACATACATTTACATATAAGTTATTAATCAAAAATACTTGGTACACTTCCACTCATTTCCACACTTAAGATAATATTTTGATTTCTATAAATCATCCTTACATTTTATAATATTCCCCAGTCTGAAGATGTCCATTAGGGGATGAAAGCGCTAATTGGTCAAACAAATAAGTGGAAGTGTACCCAAGGAAGTGTGCAAAGTTATTTCATTTAAAGTGTTCAAAAAATTTGTTCGTAACTAGTTTTAAAAAACGTGTTTACGTTGTCATTTTTGTGTATGTTTAATTATGATTTGATTATATCACGTATTACGTACTACTATTTTATTTCTTACAAGTTTTTTTTGCTATTTTTTTAGGTTTTATTTCAATATTATTCTAAGAATATGTTTTAACAGCGTTTTTATTTATTCTTATAAAATCTAGTATTTATTTGCAATAAAAATTTGATATTCTTTTTTGCATTCAAATAAGAGTTGTATTAGCATAGCATACTTTCTAGTCTCCCGGTTGATATATTTCCGCTAAATTCAGTCGTAAGTGTAATTCGGAATTCAGTCGACAACTAGACGCGGGCGGCAGCGCTTGCTGGCGGGATTTTAAAAGGAATGAACACAATTTCTAAGTTTATTTTGCATAAATATGCTTTAATTTTATATTTTTTATGTAACATCTTTGAATAAAGATCATTTTTAACACATACCATTGTAAATAATTTGGTATTTTAGCTTACATTTCAAAATATCTCGACTTATGCTTGTGGTCACATTACACAACACCACCGGCTGCAAAGGGATTATTCAGCACCGTCTTTTAAGAGTTAATATCCAATTCAATTCAATTCAATAAATTTTCAATCAATTTATTTTAATATAACATATATATATTACAAACATACATTCAATACGTACATATTTTAAAAAAAGAAAAATATGCATGAAAGATACTCATGTCAAAGTAGTAAGAGAATTCTGCTCCGGAATACCCCTTCGGAAACATGGAACAGATCAGTATCCAGAGCTATGTTGTTCAGCATAGCGGTAGCCCTTCCAACAGGCATAACCATCGGCAGGTTGATCCAGTATATCGGAATATGAAACAATCTATGCCTACGCTGTCTTAGGTTAATTATCAGGAACATACAAACCAAAGCTCATCATAATCTCACGATTATCGACCATAACGCGCAACCATCGATAAAAATATGGACTCAAATACACATTCCTTCTAGTCTCTAAACTGTTATAGCCAAGCATACCCTGGAGAAACTCGGTCGGGTAGAGGTAACATAAATATAATACACGATGTAAAATAATTAATCGTACACAACTTGTAATATTATTTATATGTCAATGTAATTTATATTATTTAAAATAAAAATAAAAAAAAATCCACACTAAGTATCGGTTGCACATATTCTTCTCCGTCCAAATGACAGAATTTGAAAGGTAATAAATATTTAATCAAAATTTCAAATAGAGGAAAAAAAAAAACTTCAGTTGTACAGTTGTATTAAAGCTTTAATTAAGGGCTTTTTTAAATATAATAAGTAACGAAAAAATATAATAAGTTAAATTGTTAAGATTTAATCAAACTTCTTCAGCTTATAGTATAACAAATATAAAAAAATATGTATACTTTATACTGGCCAATAAAAATAAATCACAGTAAATCATATTGTCAAAACATGACATAAAAGATCTTCAAATGAAAAAAAAAGAACTAAAGAAATATCTTCTAGATACTTTATAGTGCCTGTTTATAAATAAATTTGTAAAATATAAATAAAATAAATGTAATATAAACCTGTCATAAAAAAAATGTGTCCCACCGAAAAGTCTTTAGACTTAGTGGGTAACAAATTCTTATATGTATTTTATTTATAAAATAAACGCGGCTCTGCAGCACTAAAACTGAAACTGAAAAGGCAGCTTGCCCAACATATAGCTTATAGCTCACTCCAAGCATTCTGCACAAATCTCGAAGTTTGTGAACCGTACCAATATAGTTTTATCACCTTTCCCCATTATTTTTAATCATATTGAATGAAATCCAAGAGGTGTCCCGTATTAGTCAACAATGATTTACACATACTTACTGGTTAAAAAAAGTAAATCAATCTTTTTTTAAAAATCTTTCAAGCGTACTTTAGCGGTAGACAAAATTAGACATAAAATTAGACAATTAGAAAATTAGACAATTAAATAAAAAATTAGACATAAAATAAAGGATATCGCTTAAAAAAAACATCACCAAAAAGTCAACAGATTCGCCTATGAGGATGTATCAAATAATGTGAAAGCACCCCTGCTTTGATAAGATATAGCCGAGATCTACTTTTTACTGTGCGTGTGATCTACCAATCATTTAATCAGAGTACAATAAACTACAATAAACTTAACCATAGATTTAATAGAAAACTGTTATTTTTTTATAACGCATGCAATATATATGAGAAGATAAATTAAACAAAATAAGCAAATTTTTAATTCGTTTACTGCAAGGAAAAACACGGGACATAATTGAAAATAATTCTGAGTAACAACTTAGTGTGAGCATCTTTCGCTAGGATAGAAAAGTCTTCTAGTCTAGGTTTTTAGTTGGATATTGTCAATCTTAGAATTCAACGTACGAGTCATGTGATGCGAGAACGGTAATTATTTGTCGTTTGTTTTAAGTGTTAAAATGCCGATTCACTTAAATATGTTGAACCAAAACACGAGTGAAATTGTTCGGCACATTTTTTAAAATAAGGATATTCCTCGTTGGAAACCAATGTCCAGAAATCTAGACCAGAGCCTGGACATTGCTTACAGAAATATATTGTAGTGCAGAGCGAGAATTTTATTTTCCAGTGAAATATGGTCTGTTTGAAACATTTCTGCAATTTTGTGGAACATTTCCCGAGTGTCCTTAATATCATTATTGAACGGATACCTGGCTGATGGATTCGACCGACCACTCAATTTCATAGCCTTGTCGCGGTCGACAGGCCTAACAGCCGCGATCGACCGGTTGGCCAACGTTGATATACACAAGTTCTTAGAATTTTGGAGATGTGGAAATTAAATTTTTAGTGTGGGGTCGGGCTGCCGATATTTCCGCAGTTTTTGTTTTGAAAAAGAGGGTAGTGAGAGGTATTTATAACTTACATTTTCGCGATTCTTGGAAAAATCTTAAAAAATAAATAAACATTATGACGGTATATAGTCAGCATATTTATGAGAATATTATGTATGTGCGTAAAAATATTTCAAAAAAATAGCGACAAACATAATCACGATACTAGAAGTAAGGACAAATTGGCAATCCCGAAATTAAAGACAAGTAAGGTAAGCACATCGTTTGTGGGGCACTGCGCACTGCGTACGCTTCTACAAAGAATACCCGACAATGTCCTAATTATGACGGACAATAAATTCAATTTTTTTATAAAAAGCGTACTTCTAAAAAAGGCCTTTTATGGACTAAATGAATACATGGAAGATAGCAGTATATGGAACTGACAATATTATTTTATTTGTGTTAGTTTATTAGATTATTTTTGGAATGTGTAGTTATTTATTGAAATCTGACTATCTTTTTACGTTGTTTTATTTTATTTATTTATATTTTGACATGAGCAGATCAGTGAGCGTGTAAATTTGACCTAGATTGAAGAAAAATAAAATAATAAAAATATATATAAAAATATATAAAAATAAAATGATAAAAAAATATATAAAAAAACAGTGACATGATTTAAGCCCGATAAATATCTAGATTTCTAAATTTTTATTTAATTCATCTCTATTGATATGTCGGAGTATATAAAATAAAAACTAATAATGGTCGCCGTATACAGAATATATGTCCGGTATGGGAAAAGGTAGCACGTAGTATGTAGTCAGTAGTGTAAAGCAAACACCCGCGAGATAAGAGTAGAGCAAAGTAAGTCGAAATGACAATGGCTTGTTCGCTATGTGGCGACTTGGGACAGGGAGAATATAGCGCACAGCGGTACAACTCGCATACAAAGGTGGGCGAATATAATCAAGTCGAATATGCATTTGAACGTCGTTTCACGGTTTTTATTTTTACACGGTTCAAAAATAGTAACATTAATTTAACAATGCGCAATAGTAAAATACTATTACTATAATACTATTTGTTATGAGAATGCCCTACACCGCTCTTTTACTTATTAGGCGTATAATATCTGTACTGTAGGCGAATGTGTGGTAAAACGATGTATGATAGGTGCACAAATGTCGAGATCCGTGAAGTGTGTAAGGCTGAGACATACATTATTGACAGAATCAAGAAAGGGGTGCTGCGTTGGTTTGGACAAGTAGAGCGAATGGACAGCGAAAGAACGGCTAAAAGGATCTACGATGCAAATGTTGATGGATGCAGAAAACGAGGAAGACCGAGAAAGACATTGCACGATCAAGTCCATCAAATACTTAAAGATGGACATGTCAAAAGTAGGAATAATCGGCGTGCGTGCATGAGAAGATGTATGAATGTAGAGGAAGCGAGGTCTGTATGCCAAGATAAAGTGTTATGGCGTTCTATCCTCTCTGCCTACCCTTACGGGGAAACGGTGTGATGGTTTGTTGTTGTTGTTATATCTGTACTTTAGAGTTAGAGGATAAACACCGGAGTCCACTTTTTGCAGTTTTGAAGTCAAAAATGCAGATAATATCGCAATAAGTTATTTTATAAGCTAATAAAACAAGTTCACTTTTGTCATAAAAATGCTTTTTAAAGTTAAAATAAAAATCTGAAGTAGACTTTGTTTTAGTGCAAAAAACATCAGTAGTCCCAGGTATGCCATTTTAATTTGTACTATAATAATCAAAATAATAATTATTTTACATTGAAAGTACTTTATATATTGAAATAATCTCATTCGGTTGAAATGTGAATGTGTCTGGTTGTAGAAGTCGAGGAAGGCCGAGAAAGACATGGCATGATCAAGTACAACAAATTCTTGAAAGTGGTCATGTGAAAAGTCGTAATAATCGACGTGCGTGCATGAGAAGATGTATGAATGTGAAGGAAGCAAAGGAAGTGTGCCAGGACAGAGTGGTGTGGCGTTCTATCCTCTCTGCCTACCCCTCTGGGGAAATGGCGTGATGGTTAGTTAGTTAGTTAGGTTAAAAGTTATGATGTTTTGGAAATTGCACAATCACAAAATCTTATTTCCTAAACATTTCGTTCAATGTGACTCCAGTGGTTTATCCTAAAAGATACCTTAAAAGGTACAGTTATTATGATAGTATTTTGATGTCATGTTAAATTTAAGAACAAAATTAAGGTACAATAAATAGTAAACAATTGTTTTTTTTTAAATCCAAATAAACCTATCCAGCATTGTTGTTTTTATAGTATACTTTTTTTACACGGAACGACGTGGAACTTATCCCTCGTAAAAAAGTTCCTATTGAATTACTAAGTTAAAATTAAATAGAATTATATTGCTCCTGGACTAGCGCCTTAAGCTTAAGAGTTTAGCCAAAATTCGTAATTTACTTAATTCAAGCTTCGCGTAAGTCAAATATTTCGGTATTGAGATGGCATAAGGTTATATTAAAAAAACTAAATTGTTAAGTGTCCTCGGCACGGGAAACCCCAGTAAGGTCACATTGTTTTTATTATTAATTATAGTTTGTAAGCGAAAAAATATGAATAAATAAATAAAATAAATAAATATCGGTCACTTTTTTCAAAACAGTCAATTTTGCATGTGGCATACTAAAATCTGACGCTCTATCCATATTTATGACCAAAGGATATAGGTATCTATCTCTATGATATCTCTGGGTAGCTTTTTTTTTAAATGAGCAAACCTGTACCTCAGAGGCAGACGGATGCAAATTCAAACGTCAAATGTTCAACAAGAGCCTAAAGAATGTACTTTCTCTAAGTGATTTCTAATCATTTATATCATTAATTTGTATTTTCAGTATCTTAATACGTTGGTTCTTTCATTACAAGACTTATATTTCTTCAAAATCAATGGACATGATCATAAACTGGATACGAAAATCGAAATGTCATTTCATTAAATTCTGGATTTGCATCCGTCTGCCTACGAGGAACAGATATTAAAATGTGGGTTCATATCGAATTTTCATTATTTAGGCTATGCGACAGAAGGAATTTTTTGGTTGTCCTGTACAGTTTTGAAAATGACAGATAGCCCCTTTGCCACCTCACTACCGATTTTCGTCAAGTGATTTTATTTTTGAAAAATACGTATTTTTAATTCTCATTCGTTGATTCACTGTGCAACGCCTGTTCACCGGTGTTTGTGGTATTACGTATTTGGTACTGAGAACGGGTGGACAGCAATTCCTACAGGTAAGCACAGTTTGAATGGCATTTCTAACATAGAACCAACATATATTTTTTAATAAAAATAATTTAGAAAGTTTATTATTTAAACAAATTTAATTCCAGTTCGTATTTTATTGTTTAATTTATAGTATTCCTAAGTGAGTTTCTAGTTATTTTTGCTCAAGTTGGTGGTTGGCATTACACAGAAAAGTTTGTTTGTTTTAGAGCGAATTGCTGTCGTCCTTCTAAACTATATTTGAGTCAAGATTTAAACATGTTACACTCATCATCAACATCATTCCCTTTCCGCACCTAATGGTGCATAGGTCACTGAATCGGTACACCAATCGCGGCGCATCTTGATCATTTTCTTACATGAAGGTAAGATGATCAGTCTTACGCTTCAGGAGCCAGTCCAGGGATTATGAAACATTCAAGCGAAAAAACGCCTTATCGAATAAATATTTCATATCAATCATGTCGGAAATCGAACCCGAGACCTCTTGCATGGCAGGCAAACGCGCTGACCACCACACCACGAGACCGACATGTTTCACTAATATTAAACTACTTTGATTGTATTAACATGTTTCGAGTTCGAAATCCAGTGTTCATTAAAAAAACGTTAGATAAAAAATAAATCCATAAAAGCAACAAAAATGTTAAACAAATTTCTTTGATGGGTACATACTACATACATATATATTCACAAGGATCAATTCAGATCTGAAAGGGTTAATGGTAACAATTTCTACGTTACACATGAAAATATTTGTAAGTAGTTAATAGCCTATCTACATAATGCGAATGTTACAGTGTGCAAAGTGGCCACTTAAACCAGCCAATGATAAGTCATAAGCTCCGTAAACGCCTAGACTTCTATATTCGCTGTTATAAAATGTTCTTCATTTCAGTTCTTGTCTACAAAAATTTGGATGGACTAAAAACATTGCTGAAATTGCACCATGCCGGGCTCATGGTAGACACCACCGTTGTACCGTATTCTCCAAACTCAGTTTTCCCGCACAGCTCCGAATATCTTTCTTAGTACTTTGTTTCCAAATATGAAGAGAGATGTCTCATCCGCCTTCATGCATCTATGTACCAATTAAAGTTATGACCATAGAATTAAGAACAGTCCAGAAACCGCATACGCACATCAAACAGAAGGCGACGAAACTACTCATAAATGAGTAGGTTTACGTTTTGACCTATTAGTTTATTTGTAGACGTCGCTCAGTACGCAACTCCTGATTTGAATTCAACTATGCCGTGTTGTGTCCTTTTAAAGTGTAGAAATACTGCTAGGATATTAAAGAAACAGGATGGGATCACATTTTATGTGTAATTATCAAATTAATGTGAAAGTAAAAAATGCAATAGGTACTTGAAAATTAAATTATTTTTCCATCTGTCAGATTGTCGAATAAACAAAAAGAATTTTTCGTTAGTGTTGCCAGCGTAGTAAACTTTTTTACCCTACTTTGCTTATCTAATGAGAGAACTAATGAAAATTGGACCTCGGATTAAACAACTCTGTGGCGGACATTTAACCGAAATTATCTTTAAAACATAAAATATTATTTAACATGATATAAAAATATCCGTTTTATGTAAAATAAAATTTGTTTTATGTTTTAAGTTTAAAGTTCATTAATTAAATTACTCTTATTAAATGACCCTTTACTTATCTACTCTGTTGTGTCAATTAATATTTCCGCGTACACAATTACATTTTAGAGAAATTAACAGATTGCTTTTTTTACCTTACAATTGTGTTATGATTATATTTTTTCCCATCGTGCAACATAACGCGGCGAGATCACGAATGCGCGCGGAGAAAGTGGGGCATAGTGGGGGGATTTTTGAACATAGTCCGATGTATTCAAATATGATTCTATGCTCGTTCTGGACTATTCTTAATTCTTTGTGACTTTGTGTTATTTTCCAGTTTTCCTTCGCTGGAATAGCAATAGCTCATATGCTGGAGCTGTTTATTTACTGCTACGCTGGAGACCTTACTGCTGAAAAGGTAATGCAACTGACGGGGCGCGTGCGGTTTTCCTTTGTATCGGCTAGTCGTTCCCCACAGAAGACTGGTTCAACCCTGGGGATTCTATTCTGTTAGCTGCATACGTTACTTGCATGCAAACACAATGTATTATGCAAAACTGGCATACATCGAAACTTTATTTGACCTGGATAAGGCAAGAGAAAAGCTTGTCGATATACTGAGGAATGTTGCATTGATTTAAAAGCGGGGCTCTTAGCATGTTCGATACCGGGAAATCGCCAAAACCTTATTTTCTTAGTCCTTAAATTTTGTGACGCAAAAAAAGCAATCATTTGTACAACTAGCAAAAAACGGGCGATTCGACGAGTTAATGCGCATTCGAGGCCCTGTTTGCTAAAAAAGATACGTTGGTCGTAGTTTCACAGATAATATTATAAAGGTAACAAATTAGATATGTATCTGTGTCCGGGCGAATAAAAACTCAGTTCTGTGTGTAAAACAGAACCAAAACCCTGGACGGGTGATTTGGACTCGATGGCTGCTCTTAGTTAAATATCCCGAATAAAGAAATCGAGTAGAAATTTGTCCGCCTCGTGGCAAAATAGTTGGCGCGGCGCTTTCACCTACCATTCTTGAGCTCCGGGTTTGATTCTTGGCAGGGTGGACGTGAAATATGGATTTTAAAGGTTTTCTGAACTGCAATATTTTATTGACCCTAGACTGGTACATGAACCAAATTTGATCCTTAGAAATCCGTACCTTATAATTTAAATAAAATTAATTCAGCTACAAGTTGACTAATCTTTTTAGTAACTTCTAAAAAATTACGACAAACCTACACACAACATTTCGCATGAGCAGTTATGCGCGATTATATGTAAAATTCACTGCGCTCCGTCTATAAGGCGGTTGCCTAGCACTGAATTTACAAGTCCGCGCACACGCAAATGGAGATCTTTAGTAGCTCTGAGGAAGCAGTTCTTACAAATCAATCCATGTTTATTTTTCATATATTGTGACTGTTTATAGCAAATTTAGCACTTAACTCGTTTGAAACGATGGCATATAATATTAAACAATGAAACATAACTATTTTAAGATGAATTTTTTTTGCAAGTTTAATTACTTTTAAGTTTATTTCAAAGCACATCGTCATCGCACATATCTTTGTTAGAAGTAGACACATATATTATCTATAAATGTACCTAGTACCAAGTTAGTGTTTCCCTTATCAAAAACCTCACCGCACGCCCTTGCTTAGGCATCCAGATGCTGCGGAGGCTTTACTCCACTCGTTTGTTCCTTCTCTTCGGAGTTTAAGACGCCGTGGCTTGAGATTTCAAAACCTTAATACGGTAACTTTTTGTTTTATTAACTGAGATATATATGTTCTAATCATCAGGAATTGCCACTGCCTCTTCGTCTGCGTAGCATGTGATGTTAACGACCTTATCTCCCTTAGTTCGAGATTTACCACTTCCTCCATTCTTGAAAGCGTTTTTACATGCATATTTATTTTGTTTGTGTAATAAAGCGTTTTTGTCTTATATATTGTTGTGTTATATTTAGTCATAATGGTGCTAAACTTGCTTTGTTTCATTGTTGTTCTTAATACGTGATAAAAAATTAAATGTTAACCTTATCGAAGTCCCGAATTGAGTTGAAGTAACTCCTAGGAATGTAATTATGTATTAAATTTTGTATTATATGACTTACAAATAAATAAAAAAAATTATACATATACATTTACATGGTATGGGCGGGAACGAGAGCGAAATACGATTTTGATTGCGTTAGAGTGTGATGGACATGAGAAACGAATGAACTTGAGAAACGAAATCGTGACCGAATACGGGCTCGGAGCTGTGTTGCCGACACGAAGAAGAAGGCGAACAAAAGTTCGACATTTTATGATTTAATACATTATATTGAGCTAGGTGGCCTCAAAATCATCAAGAATGACATCGACGCATTTGAAATACTCGTTTCTGGACACTGAAAGGTCAAATGCGAGTTTAAAGGGTTTTATAATATAATTTTATGGATCATGAATTAAATAAACTAAAGCACACAAATACCAAAATTAATGCATGATTTTTGTGTTCATTGTGTCGTAGAAAGATTAGTATCAATCATTATTGGTTAGCATCAATCGTTAGGTATTGATACAAATATGTTTTTCAATATTCAATAAAAATAGCTCATTATTCAAGATATAACAAAAATAAATTATGATGAAGAAGTTCGGTGCTACGGGAAATAAGATGTAAAAATGTATTATTACACGCGATAAAATGAGAGCATTTAATTGCGCAGCCAAGTTTCTCGAAATTGTAAAAAAAAAACAAAAAATGATTTTAATAAAGATGAACTACTAGAAGCTACGAAGCGTAACAGGTTCTTGTAAACAATACCCAGTAAATAATGGCGTTGTTATGCGTTGTTATAGATTTCTGGTTTCCGGGTAGCCATTTTTTAAAAGTTCTGTGCATTTTGACAGCTACGGGGTTCTACTTTCAAATATCAGTACAACTTACCGACGATAACTCGTGACAAACTAACCAAAATAACATTTTTTTAAATTTGGCTTAGTTTTATAATCTATTGTCAAAAAAAAACACTGAACTTCTTCATTATATCACGATAGTTACTAAATATTTATGTGATTTTGATGATATAAATGTGATTTTTCTCAAGCCTGGGTGTTCTGTGATAATTCACCACTGTAATTGGGCCTACTGGCCTGATGTGGTGCAAAAAAAAACTAATATCGTTTTCTTATTTTTTTTAGGAATTATACAATGAGTCATTAATTCAATAACGCCATCCTACGGTAAAAAACCATAACAGGAAACTGAAACTAATATGACTAAAAAACAATGAAAATAATTGCAGAGTGGATCTTTAGGAGACAGGCTGTTCGGATGCCGCTGGTACGAGCTTTCTCAAAGAGACAAAAAAAGCGTTCTCCAAGCAATCCAGCAGTGCCAAAAACCCTTCCGCATTAGGGCTGGCATCTTCGGGAACTTTACGAGAGAAATGTTTACTCAGGTATATAATCAAAGACTGTTTGGCTAATACATAGTCAAGCTTCCATTACATGTTTACTTGCATCTATAAGTAGTCGAGCTTCTATGCCACGTTTACACACATCGATAAAGTAGTGTCGGTGTAATCTCGGGTTCGATTCCCGACATGGTTGATGTGAGATATTTATTCAATAACGGTGTTTTAACACTAGCATATTTCATAGTACCTGGACTAGGACCTGAAGCTTAAGACTGATCATCTTTCCTTGTAACATAATATCAAGATACGCTGTGATTGGTGTACCAATGCAGTGGCCTATGCACCATTAGGTGTGGAAAGATAATGAAGATGGAGTAGTGAAGCTTCTATGCCATGTTTACTTGCATATATAAGTTAGTGAAGCTCCTGTGCAATGCTTACTCGCATGTTACGAGTATTTTAGTTTGTTTGCATATAAAATTTAATTTTCTTAAGTTTACTTTTAATTTTAATTAACACAACATGTGTATTTGTTCCTGGTCATTTACATTTATTTTAGAACATTATCACGAATCTTAACGTCACAACTGCCAAGGCCAAACACGTCGCGTTTTTCTACCAACATATTTTTATTAATAAAACATATAATACAAAAAGTACATATTACACTCCGAAGAGTTATAAAAAAAACTCATTTAGGACCGTACAAAAAAATAATCATTTTTGTGACAATACTTAATATCATACATAGTTAATACATCTGAAGTAGTAAGAAAACATTATATAAGAAACATAAAACAAATAATTTCTTTTTTACATTCATATATGAAAACATTTCTCCACAATATCCATATTGATTTCGAAAATACAATTATTTATTCTAAATCCATTTGATATATTTTTATCGGTATTCGTAGTATGTGATATTTCCCTATTACATAATTGATACATGTCATGTTTTTTTTTTACTAAACAATCTACTTTTTATATATTTTTTAATGTTAAAGCTGTTATTTTCCAAATTAGAGACTAGCTCTTGTGCTTTGAGAGTGGCATACAATATTTTATTTATTTAGTAAATTAAGGTTACATCATTTCGAATATACATGAGAAAAAAAACAAAATTATTAAAAATAAAAAGAATAACAGTAATACTAATTAAAATTTAAAGCTGTTTTTGCTCGGGTTCAAAAAAATTCGTAAAACTTACTTTGAATTTATTTACTGATTTATTAGTTTTAATAATTTTGAGTTCACTGGGGAGATTATTGTAATTTGTTATTCCTTTGAATACAAAACTATTTTGACCATGACTCGATTGACTTGTGTGGAATTTAGGATTTTTATATTATTTTGGTATCCGAGTATTACTATTGATTCAGTATATAATTTTCTCACAAAAATAGTTTAATTTTTCTTTACAAAACAGCAGTTTTATGGGTAAGTAAGCATCTACTACATATAGCCAAATAAGAAGCGCTTTCTGGTTTTCCTTTAAACAATAAGTACAAAAACATAATGCATGGTATTCACTGATAAGAAATATTTTATTTCAGACAATGAAGACTACATACTCAATATGGGCAGTCGTGAGCCAAGCCAAGTAACAACATAACAATAGAATGTCAACGTTAGAAAATTAATACCGAGCATCAATTTACAACAAACAATATCTAAAGGCGAATATTATCGTAATAAATAATTATTGCTTGCTTCGTGGTGTAGTGGATAATATGAACAAAAAATTGATACACAAACGTCTGTTACAAAAAGTAACACGCAGACGAAGAATGTTTTTTAATGCCACATTTGTGCAACCAATTATAAATTCTAAACGAAAATTTAAAAAAATGTGTCAAATGGCCAAAACAATTTTGCATTCAATACTTCATTAAATATGTACTTATATATTTTATAAATGTATAATTTCGTTATTTTTAAATACATGTTTTTTATTTTTCTGATGTTTCGTATATAACATACCGTCGGGATCGTAGAACAACGACGCATGTGATTTTTTAAAAAACTTTACGCGAGAGCGGTTTAAAAAATTTTCGA
>NW_028280088.1:0-67499 GCF_059751315.1 Micrasema longulum | reverse complement strand
CACGTAAAAATACAAAACTTTGTTTTTACGAATATATCTCCACGTATATAATATGCATAATGTATTTAAATGAATATGCGAAAAGCCAGTAAAATGGTTCTGTGATAAATGAGCCCCTGATTAGCCGTCAGACTTTGGTGAAATATTTTCTCTAGATCCTAAATTACTCCCGGTCACAATAAATCATGCAAATTCTTTTTGGATTAAATCTTGACAAATTTAAATGTATTTAAATATTAAAAATTGGCCATAATACCCCTTATTTATAAATCAGCTAGTGAAATAGAAAGCACTTGAAACTACACTATTATTATGTTAATTATATTTAGGATTTTTTCCGTATAGAAGAGAACTAGATTGAACCCTTGAAGAAGTTATTAAGATTAACGTATTATCAAAAATATAGATTACAATTTAGAGAAGGAAATATATGTCTTGGCATTTACATGGCTTATGACCTGCCATTGACTAGTGTGTGTGTGAAATAATTCAGTCAGATGATCAGCATCAATAAAGGTTTTAGCCCTTTAACTTCTCAAAAATCAACAGATGAAGAAATTTAAGAAATAAGCATTTTCAAATATAGTCAATATGCTAAATGTTACACGGTGTGCAAAGTTACTACTAAAATCTGCCAATGGCAGGTCGTAAATCCTATAAATGCCCAGTTTTCTATATTCCCTTCCCTAGAATGTTCTCCATTTCTGTTTTATTACGAAAATATAGTCATTAGTTGGTTAAAGTGGCTTTTTTAATGCCTTTTCACCGCTCTAATTTTCTTGCCTTCTCTTTCACAGTAGTAGATGCATGGTTGTGGAATAATCTACCCACTAATGTCAGAGACGCCCCTTCTTTATTTACATTCAAATCAAGATTAAAATGTATAATATTAAAATTGTTCCTTTCTTCTTCTTTCCTTCCCATCTCCTCTCCTCTCTTCGTGGATAGTGTAACTTTAAAAAAAAAAAAAATTTTGTTCTTTTGATTTTGTATATAATTATAAGATAAAGTATAATTCCTTAGAATATGTCCATGTACTTGTAATTTTCTCAAACTGAACAGTTTGGGTAGGCAGGAAATTTCTTTCAGGCAATTTGCCCGTCCTTATGTGTATATAAATTGTACATGTATAAAAAGTGTAAAAATAAATAATAAATAAATAAACTTTACACACTGTGTAACATTCACAATTTTCTGCCTATGTTTTAAAACCTACATTTCTTTCATTCTTCCATCAGTTGAGTAGAAACACTTGAAATGCCTTGTTATTTGGTAGAACATAAATAACAAAGTCTAAACTAACTAAAACTACATCATCACGTCCCTATCCGCACCCAGTGGTGTATAGAGTACTAAATTGCTACTCCAATAGCAGTGTTCGAAACACAATTTGTAATCTGTGTTTATTATAACGCCAATTTCAGAAATCTAACCCGGGACATCGGGTGTGTTGAGCAAACGCGCTAACCAGTGCACCACGAAGTCGACCAATCTTCACTAGCCATCGCGAAAACACTCGGAGGGTTCTGGTTCTATACCGCAAACATAACAGTTTTCTTCTCTCCGCCCGGACATTGGAAAAACAGTACATAATATACAAAAATAATTAAAATTTTAAGGTCGGTCACTCAAAGTGGCTTATGTTACCGTTAAGATCACGTCATAGTATTTTAATAAATTTAAATATCTATCTAGATTTATGGCCGACAACTGCCACGCCGGGCGGGGTGGGGGTGACGATTGGGAGGTGTGGGGGTTGCCCTTCTGGTATGATTGATGGTAAGGAAGTTCCGTTTCCAGATGTGACTAATTTAATTGAAATACGAAAGTAATCGAGATTGAGATTAAAATAATTAGCAGCACCTGTAATAATAGTCCCGCTTTTAAAATTCTAAATAATATTTAACGAAAACTGAAACGGTGTTTTTAATAATATGTAAAAGTTCTTAGAATTATTTCAAGTACAATGTAGTAAGTAATTAGCTGCGGCTGGTTGTAAAGTTAGGTTTTATTTTATTGGGAAATAATGAAGCTTGAAACAGAAAAATAAACTATTTGTATTTAAGTGGTTATTTATAAATAATTTTACTTCCCCTAAATGAAATGTTTGACCACAATGTAAATGTTTTAAATATTTATTATGTAATACAGTTTATTTTTTATTTAATCATACATTTTAAGAAAAAACGCGGTGTGACCTTTCTTCATACAAACTTTGTCCCGTATTATGACACTAGAGCATTTATTTTTAACAGACTATTGATATTTACCATTGGCGTGTCTTAGTCTTAAAGATTAAAACCCATAAAAGCGTCTAGTTTTATCTGCCGTCTTTGGACGTACCGTATACAAATATGATTGTTTTAAATGAAAATCGGCAAAGATACCGATTGCCGACACAAAAATATTCATTCTGATCGTTTTTTTTAAAAAAAAACAACAACATCGGTTCAGTTTTGTCGTGCAGATAAACAGAAAAATTTTGTTAAAATACCTATTCATCAAATTTCTCTGCCACGCATTTCCTCTTAATATAGAAAAGTTTCCGTAAATAAGCATCACAAAGCCAATAAAATGCTTCAACAGAGTGAAGTACCTTTAATATAATTTTCAATTTATTTATTTATTCAAACAAAGATACATATTAACAAAATTATTTCTAACTCCATGAGGCCAAGAGCCCTGTGTTGAGTTGAGATCCCACATAATAGAAAGTGAAAGCGTGCATATTATTATAGAATACCAAAAATAAAAATAACTACATTAACAAAAATTTAATCTACATCTGGACAACCCAATTAATAGTATATAAATTTATGCAATGTCTCGCAGCAGTCTCCTGCAATAGTCTCTTCCCTTAGACAAAATCCAAATTTGTACACGTATCTTAAAAATTGCCTTTGTTTTGAAGAACGTAAAATGTTCATCCAGGACATTGAACACTCTTATGATCGTAAAACAATGATGGATGCGCAAAAAACACAACTCGTTTCATATATTTTTTTTGCCGATGTAGTAATAAATTAAAACAAAACAAAATTACATAGAGCAAAAATATAATCGGAGATTTTGAAAGACCCCACGGCAAGAACATATCAAACATTTTTGACAATTCTGAATAGATTTTTAAACTAATTAAAATGAACATAAATATGTTTTATCAAATGAAAACAAATTCGGTGCTTGAAAATAGCAAAAAACGTGTCAATATGATTTAAAATCGAATCAGTTTCGTATGAAAAGAATATGTAAATATCTTCCATTTTTAACCCTTAAAGATGTTTTGTCCATTTTAGGTGACAACTATAACATCTATGATAATTATTAACACCAACTAGATGTACAATTGTGGCTAAACTGATAAAGAAGAACGATATTTTAGCTACTTTTTCGCTCACATACGAAACATGATGATATAGCGTGGCCCGTGACTGTCAATTCGAATATTGACAAGCTAAAACTTGACGCCGGCTCGAGTAATATGGTAATTAAAACAATGGGGAATAATGAAATACATAGTTGTAATCTACATTATTTACGGATAAAAATGAGTTTGTTTTACATATTTGTAGTTAAGTTCACCTGTTTTAAGGTTTTTCTTGAAATTTTAATGTCTAAGTAATTTTTATGTGACACTGCCGATTTCTGGCAATAAACAAACCTTTTTATTTGTCCCAAAAAACGGACATTGCCAAAAATACATTTAGGAAGTATATAGCTGTTTATATACACACTTATAAGATATTATTAAATTTAAATAATAAAAAATATATATGTATGTGGCAACGTCTGTTTAAACGGCTTAACGAAAAAAAATCCTATCCTATATTTAAAAAAAATCTTGAAATGCACTACAAGCTTAATTGATCATTAAAAACAAAAATATGCAACTCTGTACATTAGTGAATAAAACACGGGTGTCCACTTTTTGCCGATTTGAAATTAAAAATGCAGAAATTATCACAATAAATTATTTTATACCTAAATAACACACCAAAGTCCACTTTCGTCATAAAAATGTTTTTTTAAGTTGAAATAAAAATCTGATATCCACTTTGATTTTAATGCAAAAAACATCAGTAACCAAATGTGCAATTTAATTACCTATATTAAAATACATATTTTTAATTATTAATATTTAAAGCATTAACTTTGTGGTCAAACATTGTACTAAATGTTATTAAATATTTGAATATAACCACTTACCGACTTTTTTTCTTTGTTTTTACATTGAAAGTTCTTTATAGACTGAAATTATCTCATTTGGTTCAAAAATTATCATGCTTTGAAAATCACACTATCACAAAATCTTGTGTCCTGAAAATTTTGTTCAATATTACTCCGGTGGTTGATCATTTAAGGTTCAATTTACTATGTCATTGGTTGCCGTGATATTCTTGCCGAGAGGTCTTCTTCTATATAATTATACTATTCCAAAATTACACAAAGATTGTGATTATTAAAATTAATGTATTTATTTGATTGCGCAATTAAAATTTAATAATAAATTATATCTATCTTAATGGAAAAAAATAAATTCCTAAATAACTCATCGCTTACCCACTCGTTGAAATATAGGTACCCGCTGAATTTCAGGCTTGGGAAAAATTAAGCACTTTCGATATTTGCTAAGTTTCCTTGTGTATTTTGTATTATTTAATTATATACCGCAATAATAAATTATATCCGCACCTGGTGGTGCACCGGGCACTGCGTGTTTTTAGGGTGAGCCCATTTGCATTTATAGTCACGGGTTGTTTAATGGACTATAATAATAATTTTAAGTATTCATTTTTTATATTTGAATCACTAGTTTTGTGGAACATTATAATCAAATATAGAACAGTGAAATAACTTTTTTTAAATAATCACTCGTTTAACTTTGCAGATGGTATTATAATTTAGGACCTTAACAAAAAAGGAAGTACTTACACTCAATAACTAAGAAATATTATAAATTAGATAGGCTGTAAATAACAATTTAAATATTATTAATAATTAAATCAATTTTAGCAACAGTCCTCCATATACCACAAATAAACCCCCAGTTTCTACCCCCTCTCTTCTCCCTTCAGCCACACCCACTCAACCTTTACTGTGTAAATTTTATGTGATGTTAGTTTGTAATTAACCCAGAAGAAGGCTTAAATTATTAAAAATTAAGTGGTGCATGTAAAAAATCATAGTTATTTCATTGTAATATTTTGTAGAATTCCAAGCTCTAACTGGTTTTTTTCCTTTTATTTTTAGGTAGTTGAAAATAGTTTTAATTTAATGTTTTTGTAAAACGTAAAAATCTCTTTATTAACAAAATCACACAAACACCCTCAAACGTAATCGTTTAGTGTATAAAATGATTTAAAAATCTAGTAAGCATCATAAAAAATTTTTTTTTTTAATATTTCAAAAACATGTTTTTAAAATAAACTTAACGACTATTCCATTAGGTATTTAAAATAAGTCGATGTTCCTTTTACGGAGTTGAAGCTGTTGAGAATATGGAAGTCTAGGCGTTAATAGAGCTTATGATCTAACGTCGAGTGGGTTAGGAGATCACTTTTCAAACCGTCTAATATTCACCATGCCTATGGGCAGTTGACTTCCATATTATGGCATCTTTCGATTCTTTATGTTCTGTTTGATTTGACTATTATATTCTCTTCGTGTAAGCACACTATATAGAATGAAAATATGAAGAAAACTAGCGACATCTATTGTCAGAAAGAAATCATATCAAATATTGAAATCAACCAAGCAGGAAAGAGTCCGTTATTTGTTTACAAAATTTAGGCGTATCCAAAATACTTTTAATTCTATTTTTTTCATATTTGTGTTAATAATTTTGCTAAAGTAAAGATTTAATTGTAATTCTCTATTTCTTAAAAAAACACTTAATGTTTTTAATTAACCACTAAACGCTTTCGCCTAAACACACATCTTCGTGAATGGTTCTAAATGCACTTGGAAATTTAACATTATTAAATTTTTGAAAATTTATTTATTTCAAATTACACTTGTTTACAAACTCAAAAAGATTTTGTGCCTTTTTAGGCTGTGTCCGAGTTAAGCCATAATAATTAACGAGAAAAAACATATTTATTGTAACTTACAATATGTAATACTTATGTTTTATATAAAGAATAGCAATCTAAAATAATAAAAACAATTAAATATAAATTAAATGTATTTGTTGTTAGAAATATACAAAATTATAAAAACATTGAAATTAATGGAAAATTATACAAAATTGTTATTGTAATAATAGTTGAAACATGTTCTATAATCAACGTTTGTCTTTTTTGGGTGATCCCGTATAAGACGGATTTGCTTTGACGTTTTAGGCGTTTTAAGTTTGAAGCTACCATTACAGGAGCCATCTTCAGGGTAAACTATGTGTTTTGTAGAAAAAATATATGTTTATGTACTAAGCAGCCATTGAGTCGAATACATTGGTCTAGTTTACTAGTTCTATTTCACCCACAAAACTGTATTCTCAATACCTCCCGAACATGGATGGAGTTTTGACTAGATACAATTACATACCTAATTATTTTGATGTGAATATTACGTATTGTTTGGATCGTACGGTGACACGCGATGGACAATGTTTAGGTGGGCCCTGAAAATGTAACGCACATGAGCAATACGAGCGTAGCTAATATTGTGTATTTATCGTAGCGACAGAAAAATGGCGGCTTATCAGCAGCGTCGGTACACCATTTTTGGCATTAGCATAACGACAATAATTAACATTTCCCGATAAAGTCTCCGTTTATTACCGCCGAGTCGTGCCGCGGCGCGCCGAGGCGTGGCGCTGCGTGCCGCCACGGCGTGGACGCGCACTCGTGTTCGTGGAACGAACAAAGGTAAACATCGCGAATGTGACAAGTTAGGGAAACACATTTTTTAAAATGAAAACTTATTTATAAAACATTTATATTAACCCGCGGTAGTGTTATAAAGTATATTATGCGGAAATCAAAACATTTATGGATGATGGACTCAAAATTAAGAGTAGTATCCAAACTCCTGTGTATTTAAAGAATACCACCAAGGCCCAGGTACATTGATATTAAATACATTGATAGAGGAGATATGCGTACACAGGTAGGTGTTCTAAAAATATTGTTAGGATTTATAAAGCGCGTACATTCGAATATTTTCTACGATAATTTAAAAAAAATATGTATTTAGTAGTTTTTTTTTTCATATTTATAATTTTAAATAATAAAATACCACTACATTCACAGTATACATAGACGGAACCCGCATGTAGCTTAATCACAAATAACTATCGACGTGCTTAAAAATATGCCAAGCATTTGAGCGATCACAATGAACATGCTTAAGTTATCGCAGTCATAAGTAAACGCATGTGTAATCTCTAAGTTAACGCTCGTGTCAATTTGTTTTTTGTTTTCCTCGTAAATAAAAACAGTTCATTGACGAAAAATTGGCATTTACTAAAAAAAAAAAACAATATTTTGCATTTGCCAAATAGTAAAGAGTATCTAATACACAAAAAACTAATATGGCGACTGCTTTCCTTAACATTAGGCTCACCAACCGCCGGCTTAATGCAATAAATAGCATAATAAATAATAAATAAAATAAGAAAATAGCAGTTTTGGAATATTTTCCATATTTACACAGGCGAAATTCAGATATGTGATTGCGCAGTAAGATTATACGTCACGAAACGTAAATATAGTGACATTTAATATAATGTATTCATGAATGTTCCATTGTGATCGCGAATACGATAAACAACCACAGTGAGAAATTCATATCACGTCGCTTATTAGCACGTCGATAGTTATTTGTGATTGAGCTACTGGAACAGGGTATAAATGCTTTTTTAACAACTTATATGAAAAGAAAAAAGAGCCAATAGCATCACGAGTATGTATTAAATTGAAATGCCTCAGTTTTTATTTTATTGACCATTTTCTATTAATATTTATTTCGCATTTAACTAAAGTAAAATTTCTTCGTTGGTTGATTGCTTCGCAATTGCCCTTAAAATTTAAATGCATGTGCATTATCCCCTTATTTTCAAAGAGAGTCTCATCATCAGATTATCCTATCAAACAGATTGAGGTTTATCCTGTTGGAACTTTTATGATCCATTTGTTAGGCCGTTTAATGGCGCCACAATCAGAAGCTGTGCCGTAAATCTTCACCTCAAATCTCACATTTATATGAGCCACCATTAATTACAATTTTAATTATCTAAATTTATTCATTTACATTAAGACACCATCGTAAATTACAGCTCCTCGATTGGAAAGGTAGCCCACATTTAACTCCAGATTATAAAAATATAAATATGTTTAGCTTGTTCTTGACTGTTTGTTGTTGTTTTATATCTATTCAGATTAGTTTTTAAAATATATTTATTATGCTTCAGTGCACTGTTTATAGTCCAGTTCAATTCTATGCGTGAACTTTGGACGTGTGTTTTCGACTCTTCGGCTGTTCCCAGATAAAAACCCTAAATAAGAAAATCGAGTAGAGATAAGTCCGCCTCATTGTGTATCGGTTGACGCGTTCGTTTACCATTCTCGAGGGTCTCGGTTCGATTTCTAACTGGGGGGACGTGAAATATAGATTCGATTGGCAGATCAGTCCCGATATATTTTAATGGGAGCCGAATTATATTTCGGATTAAGATTTACGGTGCGGATGTTGATGGATGTTGAAAATGAGGAAGACCGAGAAAGACACGACATGACTTTAACCAACAAATACTAGTAGATATGTAAAAATCGAAATAATATGCGCGTCAATTAGAAGATGTTTGAATGTAGAGGAAGCGAGGTGTGCATGCCAAGGCAGAGTGTTATGGCGTTCTGTCCTCTATGCCAACGGCGTGGTTTTTTGTAAATTTTATTTTTATTGACTTTTTTTTCTGAAATCGCGTTTTGTACAGGCTCAGCCACTACAACGTATCAAAGGAAATATGTACATTTATTATCTAAATATGATAAATATTTATAAATTAGTATATTAAAGCGGTAATCGACATCGACTCTAATATAACCGGTTAAGATCCAAAATTTAGATAAATATGAAATATATTAAAACCAAATGGAAACATTAATGACTATCAAATTACCAATAAACAGAATTAGTATATACTTATAAAATAAAGAAATTACTACGACAGATTTTAGTGTTTACGTATTTAACCACACGAGAGTTTAAAATAAAATTTTATATGGGTAATAACAATAACCTACAATAATAATCGTATCTTGGTCTATTAACTGTTAAAGTAAACTTGGAGAGGCCATTACTGTAACAATTTAGTTATGGCAACACACGTTTATCAGCACCACGAGATTTGATAGCATCCATTCATGATTCTCGTTGAAGATTTTGATCCTATCCAGCATTTCTCCGATAATGGCTGCTAGTTGACTGACTCAAATTCAAAATTTACAAAATTATTTTTATATTCTCAAAACAAATTCACCGTGTCCATTTTATTAAGATTTTACTTATTCACAAGTAAGACTTGCGCAACTCGTGTACTATTCTATTGAATTATTTATTTTATTTACAATAGTACAAAGAATAAGTATTTTGGCAGAGTTATCGCTAAAAGCAATATCTTCCAGCAACAAAAAAACAGATATTAACAAAAAATATACACGTTACAGGGTGGGGAATGTGGAATCAGGTAATGAGTTTGGAAAGTGAGAGAAAGAGGAACCAAGGAAAGGAAAGGAACAAAAATATATTTTTTAAACCAATAAAATGAAGAGAAGTCAGGATCTAAGGATATATAGTAATGTTTCGGGCGTTCCTTGAAGGTGGTTAAAAAAGGTGCATTTATAATATGAAAAGGTAACTCATTCCAAAATCTTGCACCTTGGACAGAAAAAGAATTGCTGAAAAATTATGGACTATGGAATGGAAGGTGTTCTATCCTGAGAAGAGCGAAGCGTAAGACTGTGATCAGAAATATAAATGAGATTCTCAGCAAGATATTTTGAAGCGTAAGGGTTGTGAAGAATATTATATAGAAGTGAGAGAGATGGAAAGTTTATCGGCTGATAAAAACGAAGCCACTTGAGTTCGGAGCGAAACAGCGATACATGGTCATACCTTTTGAGATTGAAAATAAAGCGGATGCTTTGATTCTGCGAACGCTCCAGACGATCTCTGAGTTCCGTGTTTGCGTCAAAATAGCAAATATTAGCATAGCACAGAGAAGACAACATAATAGATTGGGACATACTTTTTCTGTCCGTCGTTAGAAGTAAATTCTATTTTTTTTAAAGACTTTTCAGTAAATGGATGGTGCGGTAAAACATCTTCCCCATCCAATTACGCTAATCTGTTTGATTTTTTTGGTCAGCTCATTATCTTTGAGGCTTTGTACACTAATAACAGATAGGATGGTGTGAACTATATAGAAATAATGCACTCACTTTTAAGTTCTTCCGTTTACATTATTTATATAGAGCACATTATACTTCACGATTTCACGGATGCAAGTATCCTGATGATCTTGAGAAAATGTTATGTTTAACGCAGCTTATAACACTATTTATTTTGTCCGACAGTATACAGAAGCAGAAAATATGATAATACTTTATCAGAATGACACTTCAAAACGATATGTGGCTTGCTCACTAAACGAATGTAGGACAGCGACTATTTTGAATAAGGAAGGATGCGAGTAGGATCGAAACATCTACGAGTTGCTAGTATAAAAAATGGAAATTTAGTACCCAACAGATTTATTTGTGTAAATTTTAATATAATGCAATAAGGAAAACACACGTAGGATTTCTCTGGTTGTTGAGGGAAGGATCTCCTACCGCAATTGGAGATGACATAAGAAACGACGTTGAGGTATAAATTAGTGATGAAATAGATAGTGGTTTGGCCGGATACCGAATACCGGATATCCGGCAAGCCCCAAGGCCTGAACCACTGTTTAATAAAAAAAATATAAAAAAAAGTTAAAAACAAAAATTTATTAAATAATAGTATATGAGTTTATTTATTAAATAATTTTAATGGTTTTCGGTAGTTTTACCCCATGTGCTTTTTTTTAAACACAAATGTATTTTTAATTAAATTTTTTGGTTAAGTAAAATTTGTTTGCGGCTTAAATTATTTTTACCATATGTAAGAGTAGTTCCCAGTAGCACTGAACTTCCTCATTCACTTGTCCAACGTTCTAGCTCATTTATACATAAAACTGTATTCTTAATCCGTCCGGACACAACAAAACACGTATCTATGAAAAAACAAAGAAAAACGTTATTATAAAAAGTCTCCCAAAAGTTGTTATAAGTAAAGATATTTTTAGAAATATGCGTGGGCTGCGGTGAAAAGATTAAAAATCTACCTTGATACATATGTCAGATGTAAGATATGGGCCTTACCTAGAAAACCCCCCCTCCCTGACGATTCCTACTCCCACTCTTGCCCCTACCCTTCCAAGATTTAGCTTCTTTTGAGCACAATGCATACAGGTGCCAGTTTAGAAACATGAAAAAAAGCAATGTTGAACTATTTTTTCAATTAATATTACATGTCGACCTTCCCAGGATTCGAGCTTAGAGCCTCAATGTAGGTGAACGCACCGACCATTATACTACAAGGGCGGTAAGGTGGTGTTCAGAATAAATTTGATATTTATATGATAGACTTGCCATATCTTTGGTTAGTTTGATTTGTTTTTAGTTTTTTTTTGTATCAAGATTCTGGATTTGTGAACAGAATAACAATGCGACGTCGCTGTGGACTAACGTGTCGTAGTTTTTTTTATAGCGACGATAGTTGGAGGACCGGCAATTGATACAAGTTACTTTCCATCATGCGAAAATATATCATCTCATCGGAAAAATTGCTGAAATTATTATATTATTGCTGAAAGACAAAACTAATTAATTACCTAATTAATTTCTCCCTAATAGCATGCGAGTGAGTAAAAGCTAGTATAATAATAAGTTGATTTATTTTTTAAATATTTGTACATAACCACTTACCGACTTTTCTATGTTTACCAGTTTCGAGACGTACCCGTCTTTTCGTCAGGACACCAATTAAACCAACAAGCAAAACCCACCATACACCTTAACCATAGTCGTTGCACAAAAATAAAATACTAACACGTAATGCATTTAAATAAAGACATACACTGATCAGCACACCAATTAAATTTTTCGTCAGGACACCAATTAAACCAACATGCAAAACCAAGTTGCACAAAAATATAAAACTAACAAGACACGCATTTTAATAAACAAATGCACTGATTATGACAAACATGCACTGATGCACATGCATGTTTGTCCTAATCATGTGACCAGTGCATGTTTGTCCTAATCAGTGCATGTGCTTATTAAAATGCGTGTCTTGTTGGTTTTATATTTTTGTGCAACTTGGTTTTGCATGTTGGTTTAATTGGTGTCTTGACGAAAAGACAGGTACGTCTCGAAACCGGTAGATATAGAAAAGTCGATAAGTGGTTATATACAAATATTTAATAACATTAAAAAACATATTTGACCATAAAGTTAATGCTTTACATATTAGTATTAATTCATTTACAATACATATTACTAAAACATACAAATTTAATGTTTTGGGCATACATTGTCAATATTTCTTCTTGTGTTTCGAAAAGTTTGTATTGTTAGAAATTATTATCTTTCAAGGGTTGGCAACCCTGTTTGGCAGAGATTAAGGTAGTGACGGTGTGCAAATCAATTGTACCCATTGAGGCTTTCAGGAGACTTCCTGGAGTGCAGATACCATCTCCGGTTCCTCACAATAGGGGCGGAAGTCGGAAGGGAAACCGGAAGTAGGATTATATCACTCACTCAATATCGAAATTTGCTTCATTATCTCACTTGCCGCTTACTTGTACGAGGCAGTATTACATGTATTGTATATCCTATTTGCTGTGTTATATAATATTGGAAACTGAATTGGAATTTCATCAAATTATTGGCAAGATTCAATAAGATATTTGTAACTGATTTCATGTGTGAGCTTTACTAAATAAAATACTATTTATTAACTTACCATTATTTTTTAAATGGTTATTAAAATTATTAGACTAACTTATTATTAATTCTTTTAAAGTACGGGGATATATTAAATGATAAATTAAAAATTTATTTCCTCTTCATATCATTCAAAGGATGATTATTAAATTTAATTACAACTAAGAGCCAATTTTACAAAAATAAGTTAAGTTATGAACTGTTGAAAATTGAATAATCGGTAAAAACAGAATTATTGAAATTTATTAACGTATGTAATACAACTCTTTTTGGTGCAATTCGACCTAAATAAATTTGTTGACAATAATTATATTATTTTATGTATTTAATTTGATTAATTTATTGCATAAAATAAATATACATACTTAATAGTTGAATATATATAAAACTAGTGAACAGAAATTGAAAACGGAGTGTTCTCTGTTTAGGATAGTCTCCATCTAACATGGCTCAGCCTGTTCTAAGATGGAGATTTTTATCTTTTAAAGCATAAGCAGCTCTATACTAAAATAACAAAAAAAACTAAAACTACATAATTATAAATGCCGAGCTAATCAAATGTAAGAAATTAATAAAAATTATACAAATATGACATATATATATGTGCCAAGAAAACATGTTACTTAAACATAAATAATATAGTATAATAAAAAACAAATATAAAGTAATGGAATATATAAAAATATAAGTTATATGTGTACCAATTATATACAGTACTACGTTATTTGATCTACTTATATTTTTCAAAAAATCTCTCGCTAAATTATTTATATGTGCAGTTATTTTTATTTTAAAATTGGTTTTACATTTTGAATTTTTTATATTTGGCATTAAATCACTCAATATTTTTGGCGGAATAAGTGTTTCAAAATGTTTGTTAAAACACCGGATTTTGGTGTTGGAATATTGTAGAATTCCTCTAAATATGGTTTTAAATAAAACCCATGTAATAATTATCAATTATTATTTAAATAAATTGTTTTTTTTAAAGGTACCTTTTTATAATAGCTGTTATTGTTCATATGTAAAATTCTGGAGTAAAAACTAGAAGTTAAGATCTGACACTACCCCCTCCCTCTTCCCCCGAGACCTTAATTTTATTTCACTTTTGCCTCGTGACTGCGACCCCCCCGACGTTTTCGCCTTCCACGTACCTCCTCAAGTACTAATTTTTTAGATGCATTCAGTTCGTTTCCTTTCGATTCGTGCATCTTTTAATGCAAACTCGGCATTAATTTAATAATTCTCAAGAGTTTGTTGGACTTAATCGTGATCAGACAAGATTTTTCTAGACATCGGCATCCTTCTTTATCATTTTTGATTGCCATTTGCTCTACATACACATGTATGTGCTTAAATATTCAAAGGCCCTTTTTTTATTGATCTTATTATTATCCTTGCACCTATCTCAACATAATTATTCGTAAATACTACCACAGTATTGTAAATAGTGCGGTGTTGAATATAATGATTAGATTATTTGTTATATTACCATGCAAGTGGATAAAAGAGCTCGACGGGGAAATATTACATTGACCTGGAAATTTCAGAACGGTCGATAGAAAACGCTGTTTACAATCCATGTCAACGTCTGATGTTTCCAAACAGATTCCCAGCTTTTTATGATTCTGTCAAAAAGTTAGTAATTTAATTACACATCACTTAAATAGTTTCTTTAGAATGTTGAAAAATGTCGTGTGCTTTGGCGTTCTTTCAAGTCCCAAATCTGAAATAAAATCAAAGTATTTATTATTGATGTATATCCTCCCACGCGAGAATAAATTGTCCACTTTATAATTTATCGCTTTATTTCGAATCTACTAAACCGAAGGTTATCAGTGTACGGATCTACATTTACTTTTATCGGTCAAGTGTTTTTGGTTTGTGAACAAGTTATATTTTAAACTGACGTCATAATGCTTGCTTAATATTTTCGCCTAAAATTTATTCGGAAAAAGGGTAAAATGTGTTTTTAGCTTGTAAATGATTTTCATTAAAAAAACTTTTTTTATTTAAGTAATTAATTTATTTTTAATCCGATGTATTTGCTAATGGGTAGAACCCAAAAATTATATTTTATAAAAAAAATGTACATAAATGTAAGAATTTTATTGTATCATCCAAGTACCTACGGAAGTAATCTAGTAAACAAAACTACTAAAATGTCTATGTGCATACGTCAGTCGGCGACAATTTGTATTTTTCCATGCTGTACATATTTATTTGACGTGAAAAAATAAATAAAGCGTTCAACGGTTTAAAAAGCTGTATATTACTGATGGTATGAACTCCTGGTAACGCACATTTATTCCCCTTGTCCATTTTACTATACAACTACAGTTTTATCTCTAAAAATAAATAAATTCATTGGTTGGAAACAAATGCATATTATTACATAATTTTATTGAATTTTAGAGTATTTTTCTACGTGTGAAAAATGCTTCTTATTGGGATTAAAACTTCTCAAATCTCCTCCACCACCACCCTTTCCCCCTGTTATCAGTTCTCTCCGAACAAAAGCAATCTGATGTAAATTTGGCGTAAAGTTTAAGTCTACCCACTCCGTGATTCTATCGCATTCTTTGCGAAACGTTTTTTGAGGTTATGTTTGACATATCGAGATTTATTGAAGGCGAAACCTCGCCGGGCTTTCAGCGTTACTGTGTTCTTATCTGAATCTCTCGGAACGTGATTTGATTGATTTATTGATAGAGTCACTCTTGAATTCAATCAAACACCAAAAACAGCGGCTAGAAACTGTAGGAACGCGGCGGGAAAACTCCCGCCATCTTGACACCAACTGTCACGGACTGAACTGGTTCACGATAAATTATGCAAAATGGATCATTTGGAATCTTTTTTGTTCTGATATGAGATTAGTCTAGTAAAGAACAAATTTACAATATCATTTGTGAATTCATTTTAATAATTTGGTAAATAATTGAACATTTTTGTCAACACTATCGAAATTCGCAGTTTTTTCTAAAGCATATTTCTGCCAACCTACGGCAACTTAAATTTATTCAGAATTTGACATTTTTGATAGGTTTATAATTCTAAACACAAATTCTTTTGTCAGTTTGAAATAATGTCGTATTAAAAAAATCACCTTGGTTTCACTTTATAGTATCTTGGAAATGTAGCTTTTAATGTAAATAAATATAAAAAATCATTGAAAATGTTAGTATTAAATAAATTCATTTTACGAATCTCCAAAGATTTCGTATTGCTAAAATGTTTAAATTTTTATTACTTTGTAAAAGTTTTTTTCTCTAATTAGTTGTACAAAATAATGAACCTAAATTATTGTTTAAAAGATTTGTTTTTTTAATACTCAACGCCTAGTGTTTAATTTTTCGTAATTTTGTTTCTAAATCAAGTAAAAATAAAGTGGGAAAATAAATTATTGAGAAAATTTGTTCAGTTATTTGCTCTCAAGATAACTTTTGATTTATCGCTATAACAAAATGGTAGCCATCGTCCAGCGAGCAGTTTCATATTCCATTAGCAATATCGCCGTATTATCTGAGATAAACAGTCTGGCACTCGGTTTGCCCTTTTGTCATTTCTCGAATCTCTTGTCCCCAGCCTTCCGGCTCACTGATAAAGAAAAATAATTGAGATCTTCGTCTCACCAATATTTTCATCATAAATCATTATTGGAAAACAGCGATTTCGGTTTAAATTCGTCGAATGGAATACGAGTAGTGATGCAGTGCTCTATGCGCCACTGGGTGCGGATGAATGATGACGATGATTGATGTAAAAGTGACGTATTCATTTCAAAACGTAAAACACTATGGAAACTGTCAATTAAAGGATGTTTACGCGTTGACAAACAATATAGTTTTGTCCCAGAACTCGACCATTGTCCGTATGTAAACAGCAATTTGTATGACAAAATGTTGTTCCGAGACTTTATCAAGGAGATTGACAGGCAGGCTTTCTCCGCGGAACAATGCTTGACCCCACCACCGCGCGCGGCCGCATTGTCCTCGTGTGAACGCGCACGGACAGGACCTCGTGACAATAGCGATTAGCTCGACGCGTGCGCGTCACTCCCGCAATTTTTTTCTGTCGAAATTATGAGAAAAAAAACACTTTTATTATTTCATTCGTTCTTTAATAATCCCAATATATTTAGGCATGTGTGAAATAAATAGTATTTTTATTGAACTCGCTCGTAATAAACTCAGTCGTGTATTAATTTTCACAGCGCTCACGTGTGAACTACGGCCGAATTTTCGTATTGTCCCAGCGTTCTGTCCCGCACGGTCAAGGGTATTCACGGAGGGGCAAGACAATATTATCATATCTATTCTATTGTCCTTATGTAAACGATATTTTACCTTTTTTTTACATATATACCTACTTCCTATTTATTTTTATAATTCAAAAAATATTGTATCGTTTTGTAACTAATGGTGTGTTTGAATTAACTTTTTTATTATTTTGTTTTCTCTTTTTTTGTTACACTGAATTTTGTAATGTTTTTTTATATCATACACTTCTTTAAAAAAAATATGTATTTTGTATTTTTATTGCTTACCTATGTTAGCAATGTTGGTTTTTATTCGTATTAAAAAATCAAATAAATTGATTGATTTGGTGTTTATTTTGTGGAACTGTATATTTAAACTTATAATATAAAATCAAACAGTGATTTGAGTCTACTGAACACTTTATTATATCAACAATGTTTTGAGTATGTCCAAATGCTTGCAGACTGGCTGGATTTTCTTCCTAGGGAGTTGTTCATATTTAAATTTATCAAATTATATAAAAGTCAACAGATGGAAGAGTTGAGGAAATGTGGATGTTCAAAAATAGGCAGAATGGTGAATGTTACACAATGTGTAAAGTAGTCACTTAAACCAGCCAATGACAGGTCATAAGCCCTGTAAATGCCTAGACTATAATATTCCCTTCTTAAAAATGTTTTTCCTCCCTGTTGCAACAACTTTATTTTATTTTAAAAAATATAAAAACACAAATTTCGTGACAATTGCTTCGCCTTGTATTTTTAAACGAATGTGAAGATTAGATGGATTGAATGTCTTTATATAGTTATATAATTCAAGGTACTTAAGCAAACCAACCCCCAGGATTGAGACTGCAAAGAAGAAGAAGTAAAAAATAATCTTATGAACTCTAGCATGTACATTAATCATAATTGTGGTAAAAACCAATAGTTAAGGAATATCACGAATTTTTTGTTTTTATATTCCTAAAAATAAAATAAAGTTTAGTGTTCAGTAGTCTCAAATAAGCATTTGATTTCTTAAATTATAAGTATAAATCAAATAAATGTAATATTAAAAAAATAAATTAATGGTGCTTTTTTTTCTTCCTAAAGCTTATTTATTTATTGTGGATAACTTATATAGCGCCATTTTCGTAATAAAATACCTCAAGGGCGCTTTACATGGTGATTCTACTGTTAAGTTAATTTAATTGAAGCTTTAAATTTGTAATTTGATTAAAATAATTTATTTTGTTGTCACGTGCTACGGATTTATTCAAATGATTTAGAGAACAAGTGGGTTTTAAGTTTTTTCCGAAACATCACTTCACTTTCACAGCCTCGCACCTCTGCTGGGAGAGCATTCCATGCCATAGGGCCTGCGACCGCAAATGCGCGCTCACCAAATTTAGTGCGCTGTTTGCGTAGAGGTATAATAACTTTTCCTCTCGCCGTAGACGTAGCTGATCTAAGCGTGAGACGCCTGTCAGCTAGTTCATCTGGAATGCATAGTTCCCTTAGATATTCCGGAGCCGAGTTGTGCAGTGACTTATACATAAGCCAACAGAGTTTGTATTCGACCCTCTGTGGAAAACGTAGCCAGTGTAGTTCCCGAAGTAGTGGAGTGATATGACTGAACTTAGAGATTCCGAAAATAAGTCTCGCTGCGGCATTCAATACAGATTGTAGGCGAGTCATTTTGTTCATTGGTAGACCTGCATAGATACCATTACAATAATCGACTCTAGACACTACAAACGCATTTATTAATTGACGGGCGGCATCAACCGGCAAATTTTTGCGTATGCATTTAATTTGTCTCAGCTGGTAGAAGCATGAACTTATCGTTCTACTAATTTGAGCGTCAAGAGATAGGTCAGAATTGAGTAAAACTCCCAGTAGTTTAACGGTGGGTAGAACGGCACTCCCTACATTGGGTAGAGCCGTATCCTGGATCAAATTCTGTCGTCTGGCTGAAGCCACCCACAGTTGTTCAGTTTTTGATGGGTTTAATGTTAGTCTGTTTTCAGCCATCCAGTTTCCTATTTTCTTGATGCATCCATCAATTAAATTGACAAGCACACTTCTCTCGCCTGGTTTGCAATAAAAATAAATCTGCGTATCATCTGCATAGCAGTGCGACCACAATCCACATTCTTTGATAATGTTCTCTATATCTTTAGTGTAAAGGAGATAGAGAAGTGGTCCGAGTACTGACCCTTGAGGCACTCCTGTAGACACCCGAAAGTTGGTTGAGCTTTTACCCTGGAACACGACTGCATATTCTCTTTTATTAAGATATGAACTGAACCACATATGTGCCTGATCACGGATACCATAAGTTTTCTCCAGACGTTCAAGCAAAATATTATGGTCTACAGTATCAAATGCAGCACTCATGTCCAGAAGAGCCATCAACACCAGATTACCAGAGTCCACCGACGTTATAATGTCAGACAGTACTCTTATCACTCCCGTCTCCGTGGAATGAAAACGTCGGTATGCCGATTGCCTTACCGAAAATAAAGAATTCCGCTCGATATAGTTAACGAGCCTGTGAGAAACTATTTTTTCTAGTATTTTTGATACGATGGGAAGATTTGAAATAGGGCGAAAACTGGAAAGATCTTCCACATCTAGTTGGGAATTTTTTAAAAGTGGAGTTACATTTGCTTTTTTTATGGCTCTCGGAACAATGCTGCGCTCCATGGATGTATTAAATAAATCTGTTAAAAATGGAGCTAACACGTTAATGCATTTTTTCAAAAGCCATGTTGGCATCGGATCTAATATACATTGTTTGTTGGGTAATGCTGCAACAATTTTTTTAACCTCATTTATAGACGTTGGTTCAAATTTACTTAATTTTTGAAGGGCATTATCTAAAATTACAGGTTTTTTCGCTGAACTACACGCCAGTCTGATTTTTTCGACTTTATTTGTAAAAAAGTCGGCAAAATCAGTGGCAGTAGCGCTTGTGTTAGATGTCTCTGCTATACAGTCACCACGAACAGATTGAAGGCTTCGCCAGAGTTGTTTTGGAGACTTTTTCTGTTCAGTGATTTTTGTACACCAGAAACTAGATTTTATTTCTTTTATAAATGTCCTATAAGAGGCTTGCATATCTAACCATATTGATCGGTCCAAAGTTGACAGTGTGTTTCTGTATTTGCGTTCTAGACGTCTTAGCTCTTTTTTTTTTAGTCGACAATTTTCGTCAAACCATGCATCAGATTTCCTTTTTCGAATAGTTTTCGTAGTAAATGGTGCATGTTTGTCTATCAGGTTAGATAGTACCTCATTGTACAACCCAACCAATTGATCGACGTCGTTTGAGCGACGGTCAATGTCCGGACCAATCAACGATGTCAGAAGTTCGGATTTAAAATGTTCTAAATTTAATTTTCTCCATGGCCTTGATGCGAGTGTTTTGTAAGTTGGTGTTGGTTTTTGGATATTAATTTTACAGTGCACTAATCTGTGGTCTGAAAGTCCGATGTCTGTTACAAAAACTGTGATTTTTTTATCACAATTCCGTCGTATTATAACATCAAGTGTACCTCCCGCATCATGTGTAGGGGTATTTACTTCTTGTGAACAATCGAAATCACTTAAAAGTGCATTAAAACGAACCGATTCTGAATCCGTCTTGCGGTCGAAACGAATGTTCAGATCTCCAGTTACGTATGTTACTTCTGTACGAGTGATGGCCCATTCAAGTAAAGATTTTATTTCCGAATAAAATTTCCGAGGTGGTGCTTTAGAACCTGGTCTATAAATTGTGATTAAGGTAAAATGGTTGCTGCCTGCGCTAACCCTACAGCCAATGCATTCAAAAGTTGTGTAGAGTGGTATTTTAATTTTTGTTAATTTAAGCTGATTTTTTGTTAGTACAATAATTCCACCGTGGTTCGTCCATGTTATATTATTTTTCTTATGAACGGTTTCAATGGATGGTTTCCGTGCCTAATTCTATGTCACTTTTCTATGTCACTTTTCTATAGCACACGTTACATAACGCAACGTTACAATACGCAACGTTACATAAGGCAGTTTGGAAAAAATATAAACTGATTCTCTCTGAAGCAGTGTATATCTGTGAGTGAATCCAACCAATTTCAGAGTCTCCACAAAGGACAGATAAAAATTACAAAAATAATTTATATACTTCCCCAGCGGTATGCAAACTCCGCGTCTGTTCTTATCTCGGAGAGGAAAAAGAATTGGTCGCCCAAAACAAAGACGAAAACAATGAGAATTGTCGGGATTTTTTTATTTATTAAGTTTAGATACGCTTTCGATATGCAATATTTATTTACGATTTCCCGCGATACGAGTGTCGTGTCGCCATAAATATCAGCAAGATGGACGTCCTCCCCCGCCCGCGCCCCCGGCCCACCCGCACTCCGCACCCCACACCACACACAACCAATTTAATACGTTTTTGAACAAGCAAAACATAATTCAAATTGAAACTGGTTGTATTTTTAACACTTGTTATAATCATAATCATTCCTCTCTCCGCATTCGGTGGATAGGGCACTGCATTTGTAAACCAAATGCATCGTATTTCGATTATTTTTTATATGAAGATTAGGTCCTACCCTTCAGGTGCCATCCAGTAACAATGAAATATTGTATTTTAAACAACCTATAAAATTGATATTTCACCTCCGCCCTGCCAGGAATAGAACTTCAAGAATGGTAGACGAACGCGCCAACCATTAAACGAGGCGGATTTATCCTCACTGGATTTTCGTATTCAGTATTTTTACCTGAGAGCAGCCATCTTGTCGAAAACACTCGTCCATAATTCAAGTTTTATTTCACACAGAGAATTTTTTTCTTCAACCGCCTGAACACAGAAAATATTAGAATCACAGAATGGAAATCCTAAACGTTGGTAATAATTTCTAAATAGACCGCTGATTTTTTTAGTCGAACGGTTTGGAATTGACCATCTCATCTTCAAAAAAAATAAAAATTGATTTAAAGCACATTTTAAGCAAACAAACCATACCTTTGTTTAGGCACTCTAGACTGGAGAGGATAGAACGCCACTTTAGTATGTCTTTGCATACAGACCTCACTTCCTTTTCATTCATACGTCTTCTCGTGCACGCGATTTGGTGATGCCATGCCTGTCTCGGTCTTCCTAGTTTTCTGCATCCGTCGACATTCGCACTGAAAATAGTTTTGGCCGTTCTTTCGCCATCCATTTGCTCTCATGTCCAAACCAACACGAACCTCCTTCCTTGATATTGTCGATAATGTTTGTATCAGCCTCACACAATCTACGGATCTCAATATTTCGCACCATGGGGTACCACGCAAGGGTGCCATAAGAAAAAAAAAGTGTTTTGAGTTAATTATGACATTTAATAGAATTTGAAACGGTTTACACTGCACCAAATTGCCATAACTAAAAAGTTCTTTAAAACCGCTTAAGGAGTGCATAATAACACTCCAACATGTTTTTTTTTAATAATACGTCAAGATTGCCATAATACGAATTGAGGCAATCATAACATATAAAATAAATAAATAAATATTACATTTATTGAGTGTCAAAATTAACAAGAATGAAATATATTTTCTATATAATTAATACATTTATTTATAATTAATAAATAATTGTTGTTATCTTTAAATATATAATTCCTCTGTACGTGTGATTTTACCGTACTCCTCGAAAACGGCTTAGCCGATTTTTGTGCGGTTTTTAGAGAAATATAGATCTTTGCGCTGTTCGTGTTCGTAGATATTAAAATCTTCAATCAAATATGTAAAAAATAAGTAAGGAGCATAAATGTTTTATTCATCGATCTACCAGGGCTGCATTTGAGGAGAATGCATTTGCAAAAAAATGGGAATATATTGTTTTTTGTGTATAAAAAAGTTTGTTTTTGAATGTATACAAACAGCATTTATTTTTTGTGGATCTTAATCAGATTCTTTCCTTAAATTCCTAATAATTTCTACCAATTTATTTATTTTCGTTGGATTTTTGGTAACATTAAGATAATATTAAATTCAAAACATTTTTAAAATCGTATTCTTACATAAGTACACCCCTTTGCTGGTGAGACGACCGGAGTTTGACGTTTGCAAAAAGAATGCCATATTTGAAAAAAAAAAAAATATGTTTTGGAATTAAACTATAAACAAGTACCTAGGTATCTACTAATCAATGAAAAGTATTTTTCCAAGTTAATAGCAGGCAAGCCAACAACAAAGGTCAACAAGGGATAAGGGTCCGCTAGTTGAACTCGTATATTACGGTATCATTAAATTATTGATATTATACAAAAATTGCGAATATCAAATATTGAAAGTAGTTTTTCTCAGTTTGGCACATTAATGTAGACTTTAATTCAATTCAATTCAATTCAATTATTAAAAATAATACATACATAACAAACTAAAATTTAAGATTTAAGTATTATAAAAAGACATAAAATACATAAAGAGACTCTTGTCAAAATAGTAGGAAGTAGGAGAATCCTGCTCCGGAAAATCTCTTTGGATAAATGGAACAGATCCAGAGCGATGTTTTTCAGCATAGCGGTAGCACTTCCAACAGGCAATAACCATCGGCAGGTTGGTTCTGTATATCGGAATATGAAACAATCTATGCTGACGCTGTCTCGATAAAAATTGAAGTTTGAAGGCTTGAAACACTCTAAACGGGGGGGTGCTATTTGTGCATCTGTCATAAATAAGTGCACTTAAATCTTATTTAGTACCAAAAATTGAAAAATAAAACGTATGAATACTTTCGTTTTTTAGTTGTTATCAAAAAGAAATGATTGATTTACGATTTGATTATATTTCAGTATGGCAAATTAAGCCCTTTACTATGTTTAGTGCGCAATTTTCTTTCAGGATTGATGGGAAATATTTCAGGCGGTAGACTGCCGCATGCCGTGATACTGAAATACTGAAAACTGAATTCCATTAACACAATAATACTGTGTTCTTTACGGCATTTGTTTATTTATCTCGCAATCAAATCCGTATATAATTGACCCGTGTTGTTTTAAATCTAATTTTTAATTATTCCGTGTTTTTTAATTGCCTTTAAAATAAGCATATTTTAAGTATGTTCAAATGTTTCTAGACAAGGCTAGATTTCTCTCTCTAGGGAGTTATTGAGTTTGAAATTTATTGCAACAGAGAAGGGAAATAATTTTGTCTAGATGGAAATATGGAAGGCTATATTTCAGCATTCTGCCTTTGTCCGAATATTTACATTTTCTCAACTTTTCCATACGTAAGTTTTGGTGGTGTAAAAGAGCTAAAACCTTTATTGATGTGGGTAAAACTTATCGGGTTGAATTTTTTCACCTACTAGGCAACTTTTTCAAATAATTTTTTAGTACATTATATAGAATGGAATACAAAATATTTTTTTATATCCACATGAATTATTTCAGGTCTGATAAGGTTTAATAATCACCTTAAACACTAAAGAACGTTACTATTCTGCCCGTGTATGAACATTCATGTGGATTTAATTTCTTGATATTATGACATATATACCAGCCAAAAAACACTTTTTAAAAATTCTTGTTTGGATTTATCAATAGACAGTGCGGAACGATTGCACTATTTGAGTGATAATGATAAGTTGTTACTATTCTCATAGTCAACTAAACAAAATTGTTAAGTTAGAACTGACGTATAGAATTTATTTAAATTTAAAAAACTAATGTAAAAAAAATTAACAACGCGATCGCATCGTAAATCGTATTTCTGCATAGATTTCCATGACTGATTGTTATGCAAATGACGCCTTATTTTGCCCTAATACACGTTTATTAAATACGCCAAGTATTTGCCCTTGTTGGGGACGCCTTTATATATATACACACACACACACACACACTCACGTACATACACACGGGCACACTGCATACTATCACAGCATTCGCCTTTATTGTGGTCACTGCATTCTTTTCAAATGCGATCTAAGCCACCCACTGCAGTAGGCCAGAATTGCTGAAATTTCGCTGTAATTTCAAATGCATTTTTAGCATTTTTATTTTTATCGCGTTTGCCATAGGTAGGTACTGTTCTACTCCGAAATTTATGATCCTTGTTTATTTTCAACAATCGCATGCTTTAAATCTACCCGTGGAATATATTTATTTTTGCCTGAATATCAAGTTTCAAAAATCACGCGCTGATATTGCTTTAACGGAAAAACTTTTTAAAAAATAGCGGAATAAAGGAATAATTTTTATTACCGTATTTCCTCGATTATAAGATGCACTCTTATTTTTTGTGACCAAAGAAAATAATATTACGAAAAATCATAAAAAAATATTTAAAAATAATTCTCAGATAATCACCTTTAAAATGTTTTATGGCATTTAAAACAGAACTTTTCTAAAGTTACTCGTTGACAATTGGCTAGGAAGCAATATAAATATATTTTTAAAAATACCATATGATAGATTTCAGGGGGTAGTTAGAGAATACCATAAATATATATTAAAATATAAATACATATGTTAAAATAAAATATTTAAAAAACTAAGTCAACTTTAAATAACAGCTGTTTTTTTTATGTTTATTTTATTTATTTTATTTTATTTTATTTATTTGGATAATCAACAGCTTTAATTATCTTATATACAAATATATTTAACAAAACAAATAACAAATAAGCCAATTACAGGTTTTCCCAAGTAGCATCACAGTAAGTTTAAAAAGATTCTCGAACATAAAATGAATAATAATTTAATGTAAATTCAAAAGAAAAGAAAAAATACTTTTTTTGAAAATATAAATTTTGAAAGCAAACGCCGTACGTCATTAAGATTATTTGCAAATAAATCTATGTTAAATGATTTATTTATTACATTAAAATTATTAAAAGTTCGCCATAAATATGAATTTTGCCTATAATTAGATGAAACAAGAGGTATGTGGAGAAGAGGGTTATTTCTTAAAACTTTGGAAGGAACATTGATAGAAAGTTTTCATAGTAGTTCAGGACAGTCGATTGAACCAGAGGCAATTTTTAGTAAATAAATTATATCCGCTATTTCACGACGTTTTTGCAGAGGCAATAGGGAGATAAGGCTTTCACATATTAATATTAATACATTAAATTTTTTTACATGAAGGTAAGATGAAGAAGGTATAAACGTCAATAAATTGCAACTTCATAATACAATTTAACAATTAATAAATTAATCTCAACAAACGAATAAATTCAAATCAACAAACTAAAATAAATAAACACGAATTTTATGTCAAGCTGACTTGTCCTGCAAATATTCTTCGACTCTATAATAGCTCCTAACAAACAGCCTGTGCTTGACCAAATTTCAAATATTCTTTCTTGGCAAAGCATGAATTTCAAGAGGTACCTTGTTGCAGAATCGTATGTAGTTTGAGGCAAAAAAAAAATTTTTCACCTTCCTGTGACAGACGATCGAGCTATGCTGCATTTGCTTTAATAATGCAGTACCCTATGTACCACCAGGTACAGAAATAGGTTTGATAATTACGATATATAATACTTTTATGTGATCTATTTTGCCTGCAGTAACTCAGATTTATCTTTAAGCTATTTACTAGTACAATATTTGAGTTTGTCCAAATGTTCGTAGACATAAGACTGGATTTCACCCCCTCGGGAGTCATTCAGATTAACAAATTACAACAGGGATGGAGAATACTTGGACTACTCAAATATTGTAATGAAACCAACTGGTCCAAGAAGAAGTTTAAAAATTGAAAAATTGTTTTCAGGCGTTGCCTAGTGTGTAAAATAATTCAGTCAGATGAATCTCTTCACAACAATAAAGGTTTCAGCTCTTTAACTTCACTAAAATCAACAAATGGAACAATTGAAGAAATATGGATGTTCAAACAAAGGCAAAATGGTTAATGTTACACAGTGTGTAAAGTGGCCACTTAAACCAGCCAATGACAGGTCATAAGCCCTGTAAATGCCTAGATATCCACATTCCCTTTAAGGTATTCTCCATCCCTGTTGTAATTTGTTATTTACTAGTATATTAAACAATACAATAATGATACTTTCGATGTTTATCAAAAATAAAATTTTTAGTTAAGTGGTGTAGGTAATAGAAAAGCAAAGTCATAACATAAATCTCGGTATAACGTTTATACCGAGTTTTTATATCAATCTCCTCGTGTTTCATTGGCGCTCCTCCCTCCCCACCCTCCCCACCCTCCACAGTGCCCAGTACACCGCACGTCAGGTTGGCAAGCTGGCATTAGGCTGGGGTTTTTCACTTTTGTATGCAAATATTTTAAATGCACCTCAATTCGTTTAAATTATGACGCAGCGTAATGGAAAACGGTCTTCGGTTCAATGTATTACCGTATTATGAGAATTACAAAACACGCCACGTAACGTCATACTCGCTATAGAGCAGAGTTGAATTAAATGTAAAGGTGATAATAGATATAAAAAATAAAATATATTCATTTGTTAGTAGAGGATTAAATATTATCAATTTGTAAAGAATTAATGTATATTTTTATTGCTTGCTTGCTTGAGTGAATCCGAAGAAAGACACTTATTACAACTTGACAACAAATTAGATGGAAAACATTTTAGAGGAGGAAATATACAAGTCTAGGCAACTACGGGGCTTTTGACCAGTCACTGGCTGGTTAAAATGGCCACTTTATACACTGCGTAAAATTTACCATTAGATTCATTAAATTCTTCCATCTGTTGATATTTGTGAAGTTAAAGAGCTAATACCTTTATTCATGTGGGTGAGATTCATCTGGTTTAGTTATTTTCACCACGCACTAGGCATCGCCTGATAAGGCAGAATGATGAATGTTACACAGTGTATAAAGTGGCCACTTAAACCAGCCAATGACAAGTCATAAGCCGTAGAAGCCTAGAATTCTAAATTTTCTTCTCTAAAATACTCTCAATCTCTGTTATAATATGTAAATACTAACAGCTCCCTAGAGGGTTGAATACAGTTCTTGCCTACAAAAATTATGTACTAAGTATCTGGTATATAAGAGCACCTGATAAACGGTTGTCTTAAACACTATTTACGTCTTACTCTCGACGGTTTATTCGCGAGCGAGAGAGACAAATGCACGCGTTACGCAGGCCAGTAGCAAAGCGACCTCACCACTACTGCAGTACACCAGTTTTGCGCAGTTGTTTTCTGGCCTTTGTCACGGGTGGTGTCTCTGTTCTCATTGCGAACGTTAGCCAATGTTTTTTTCATGTTTTTAGCAATAAGATTTAAAATATTATCGCTTTTGACTAAAACTATAAATTATTGAAGCAATTGCCCGTGAATACTTCATTTTATCCGATTTAAAGTCTCCCATTCTTTGCATGTGTATTGGATACACAGCACTGTCACACGTGGATGTTTTTGGCACAGAAAAGGAAGGGTTAAGGCTCTCAGGATGCATCCGTAATATTTATGGCCCAGCCAGCCGTATCACCTCCCCTTGATGACGGCTCAATATTCGATAGTTTGCTGTTTTGAGCCCTAGTGAGGTGCCATGTTTTTCATCAATATTCAATAGTTTGTCACATTCGTAGAGGGAAATAGGTGCTATACATGCATTTTATAGGTGACATTTATTTTTGGCCGAGTAAACGTCTGATCTCAAGACAGCTTTCATACCGTTAAATCTACGTATCTAGTGACCCTTATTTTACAAAATTTAAAAATATAACATGATTAAATAAGACTTTTCATTTAAGTAAATTACTAAGCAAATACACTTATAAATTATAATATTATTATGTATTGGAATGTTCTTTTATCGTAAAAATCATGTTATTTTTCATAATTGTATTTGACAAGTAGCACGACACGTGTGGTGTGGTAAATGTGTAACAAACCCATGATTATTATTTAGGGTAGAAAGGGCGTTTGTTATCGTTGTGTATGAATCTTGAAACATCAAAAGAAGTTTCGTAATATGAAATAATTCGTATTAAGGGATGTTTATTATGCCAAGGAAACGTTTATCAAAAGGAAATTAGAAAAAATAGTAGGAACATGAAATTAAAATTCATATAATAATTTTAACTTAGTACTAAGGTATTTATGGATAATGTTTAACTAGATTGAAGCATGGAGCATTGATTCTGTTTTCATATGTCTTATTAATTTATTATATGAGTGTGACACTCAGTTTACTCTGAAGATGGCTCCTGCAATGGTAGCTAAAACGTTGGAACAAATCCAACAGACACGGTTATCACCCAAAAATGAAACAAATTGATAAATTAATATAATTAATAATGATCCGTAAAGTTTTAAAAATATTTTAATTATACTGTACACCATATTTTAGGGTCATACTACAAAGCTTCAGAGAAACATTTTTCATGCTGTATTTTTTAAAACATTCAAATATTTTTTTAGTCGAGTGCACACATTTGCTTCTGTTGCCTAAATACTGAAAATATTTATTCATGCTGTGTGATCATAATTATTTGTTTAAAATTTAGCAAAACTAAAAAATAATCTGATATATGCATATGTGGGTGTTCTTATGGAGATTATGGGAAGGAGTGTGAGTGGGGGAAAGTAGAGGGGGTTAAGGAAAGGTAGAAAGAGTTAAACACAGTGTTAGATGAGTGTCGTGCGTCACGATCAGGGTTCTAATTTGCATATCTCCTCAGTTGAGAGTGGAGGGGCAAATGGGACCACATGACTATGGGGACCTCGCTTTAGAATCACCATACAACTTTTGAATCAAATTAATACTATTTTATTATTTTTTACTTGCAAAGGATATCTCAGCCAGCGGAATAGAAATTCTAATCGTTTGTAAAAATATGGGCTTCTTTTAGTTTCCTCGAACGTAGGTCTATCACGATAATCCTCTACTGATATGTAGATGGACGAGATTTGGATAAGGAATGATGTTTTGGGCGTGGCAAATCTTGCCTAATAAAAAACTATGGTGAATTATTAATTTATCCTCACTCTGTATATAATAAATTTGACAAAGACTTACGATATTATAAGTCCCAATGTTTAACAATTAATGAAAAATTAACAAATCCTTAAAAATCAATTATGCCTCAATGTCTAGAATATGTGGACTAGAAAATTATTTCCATGAATCGGGGTTCTTTAGAATTTACTTACTGTATTTCACAGATCTCTTCATCCCTAATGTAGTTAAGGACATAGATAAATTGGTATAGCGAAGTTTTAATTATTGTGAAGATGTAAACAATGTAAATTATTTTACATGTAAAAATTGCATCTCTCGGTTTTGTCTTTGTCTTTCTTTATATTCTGATTTTAGAGTTTATATTTGTACACATTTGATACATATTATAATTGGTATGATTGTGAAGTTTAAATGACAGATGCTGTATTTAATCATTGGTAGATTTTAACAAAACACGTGACGAAAATCTTTTACTTAAAATTAAGGGAGGAACTCATTGTTTTTATGCCAATAGATATATTTAATTACGACAATAATTTGGCACACGATTTATTAGTATAAAAAAAGCTCTAAAAATCATCCGTTTTCTAATTATTATTATCATTACTGATTACAGACGAAAAGTTTAAAAGACCCGCTTCTAAAAGCTACTGCAGGGTGGATCTATTCACCCCAATACATTTTGAGGCTGTTAATGTTTAGATCACAAGCTAGAATTTCCTGAATACAATTTTTATAAACAAATACTATTGTTAATAATAAATATAAACGTATGATATTGATTTGCTATAACATTATTTTTTAAATTAATGTTTCAATGCGGGAGATCAGAGTTTTAAAAAGTGTGTTTAAAGTTACATACATGCATAAAATACAGGTATATAATTAATATAAACGTTTCGATTACGTCGGAACACTATTTTGACATTGGTACGCATGAAAAACATATTTTTCTGTCAAATTTTTCAAATTGAGTGACTTGCCCACTTATCGCAATAAAATATTAGTTATTTAGAAGATCTTCTAATGCCAAACTCATTTTGACCTTTAGAATTATAGTGACCCACTAAGGCCGTTAAGGCTAAAAAGATTTCGATGGGACTCTAGATTTAAAACACGTTTTAACACACACATGCGTATACTACATCTTCTTCTTCATCATATTTTAAGAGATCCTAAGATCTGTGTTACAGAAAACTAGTTGTTTTCCTGAGATGATGAGATCCAACTGTTTCCCCATCTCTCGGATCTTCAGGAGATGTTGACCCCATCTTCAGTCGGACGTTGTCGAGATAGGAATTCATTAACTGCAGTGTACACAAGTATGTCGCCGCTCATTCTGTCCACATGGTCCCGCCAGTATCTTTGCCTGGATCTGCTCCATCGTACGGTATCCTCTATAGTATTACGGATTCGGTCTCGGAACGTTTTTCCAGTAATGGACCTTAAGGCCTTAACTTCAGCAGTTCTGAGTAGCCAAATTGATACAGTTTTAGCCAGCGAAGCGGTTCCACAGCATATAAGTCATGATGGGTCTCACACATATCTTGTACATTCTGACCTTACCGTATAATACATAAGTATACTTACTTTAAAACTCCAATATTTTTTTTGCTTCTTTGCATTGGTTCGCAGGATATTATTCAATAATTTTGGAATTACGCAATTTAATATTTGTTTTCCGAAATAATTTGCGATTCGAGAAACGGTCGAGGTGCGAGAAATTACATATGTTTGTAATGCGGAATTATTGTTATTGGCTTTGCATCGATCAGCCGTTTGACAGAATAAACAAGTACAGTATATTGTTTAGGTGTAAATATAATTATGGCCGAGCTGACAAGTTGTATGTAACGCGCCGTATGTACATTTATCAAGTCCACCAAAATGGCGGCCAGTGTGTTTAACAGTTAGCAGTCAGCAGTTGGAACAAGGTGTATTATTTATATTACTTATAATGTAGTAGATGGTCAGCTAATGAGGTGAGTGTAAACAGCGAGTCTCCAGCTGACGCTATCTCTATCTGTGATCCGTTAACAGATATCCACAACAGAGAGTATAACAATTTAATATGAAGTATAAATAGACGATCTGTATCAGACAATTCGCCCGGAGAGGTTTTAAGCCCCAAATATTCAAGTATTATAATATGTAATTACTCGGGCCCAAACACGTTCAAGTGGATTCAGCGTTAATGCCTTTCTACACGGTGCTTCAAAATTCATAAATATTTTAGAATCTTTTTTTAGATTAGAAAATCTAATCAAATTACACAAAAGAACAGAAAGATGATCTTTAAGTTGATTGTACCTATCTAATTATGCAACAGTATTTTTTAAAATATTTTATTATGGTTATGTTTCGGGTATAAGTATTTACAATATATTTTGAATTTTTTATAATTGCCGTTATTTTGTGATATTTATATTTTTTTGTAAATGTTGTTTTTTTTCCACAAATGTTTCTTATTTAATTTTTTTTTCGTTAAACGTGTAAGCTGTTAAATCAATGAATAAATTAGGTTTAAAAAACAGCGCTTCATAAAATTGGTTATTATATTAAATTCGTACAAAAATTAAGATACAAAAAAAAAATTACTGGACTTTAAATAGCATATTGAAGCTACTTAATTAATAAACACAATTTAATGAGGAAGTTCAGTGCTACGGGAGACAACACTCACCGACGACAACTCGTGACGTCAAAGGTGGAGTAATTTCAAAATTACAAAACTTAAAACAATCATAGCTATAATAATACGTTACATATATATATTATTATATACGTATATTTTTAGTTAGTTGATTAGTTAGTTTGATAGACTGTGAACCCAGCGGAGATGAGACTGATTAGACCCAGTAGTATTGAAAATTATCAATTATCTGAAAAGTAATTTTACAACAAAATCGTACACAAATAATTACCATCCTTTTTTTGACCCAGAACAAATTTTGATAATTAAATGATATTGAAAAAAACCCACAAAATATGCCCAAAATGTGAGTTTTTAAACTGGGTCTAGTCCGACCCACCTCCGCCACGCACATATATGTATTTTTGAGAAGTTTATTTTTTATTTTTTAAAACAACTGAACTTCCTCATGGAACAGCATGTGTTTTAGAGTAACCGTGTATTTATTATAAAGTAACGCATGTATGCGATTAGACACCTTTTATTATCAGCTCAACGTAGTTGATACATATTTATAATACAAGGGTAAAAATTCCGCTTGATTATGAGAACAGGTTATGTGGAATTATTTTTCACGTCTTTAATAATTAATGTTTTGTTTTCTTGATAATTATTTATCTGTTCGATATCAGTAAGTAAAAGAATACAAAAAAAAACAGACATCGAAATGTTTCAATTCACAAATTTAAAATATGATTTTAAATCATTGCATTTTTCCTTGATATTTAGAAAACAGACTAAATACATATGATATTTTGTTATTGTTTTATTTAAACAACCGACGGGTTATAAAATAAACCCTTATGGATTGGTATATAAACAGTTCATCAATTTAAGATACAAAAAATATTAAATTTGTGATCAATCATTTCAACTAATGTTAGTATACAATATGTTAAGTTTATCCAAATTTATACTAACTGGTTCATTAAAAACAAAAACGAAAAATATTTTCAGGCTTTGCCATATGTAGCCGAAATAATTCAACTGGTAAAAAAATGTACCAACTCATATTATTTAATATTTTTATTAGATTGAATTTTTCTACTGACATTTCTTGGTGAAACTGCATTTTGAATATAATAATGACGTATATACTTTTATCCGACTTTTACAGGTAATTTTTACCAGTGACAGGGTTTCGTCGTGATCGACACCAGCTTGACGATGTCGGTCACGACGAAACCCCGTCATTGCTAAAAAGTATCAATGAACGTTGAATAAATCCACATACGTATTTTTATGATAATAATTATATTTTTTATGAAAGGTAATGTTTTTTTACACATATAAATAATTCAATTGGAAAATGGGCACATTTATTTGTGTTTTGGTTTATTTTTTTACTGATCGACCGAAGTTTCGGTTTTGGCTCAGCCAAAACCTGCAGTCGGGATGTGTCGGATTACCTTCGGCTGTACTCGGGTAAAAAATTTACACAAATATGAGTAGATATGTTGTATTTTTGTCCATTCAAATAATCAGTTATTGTATTGCCACTATCTAACACAAAAAATAAAAACTAGACTGACTTTGTGATTTGTTGACTAGAGTTATTGGTTCTAAGATCTTTCATATTTATATTTTTGTCATTCCTTTGTTATTTTGAGAGAAGCAGATATTTAACTTTATTATTATATACATATTTTTTCATTTCGTTTCTTTTACATTTATTTTATTGAACATAATTTAAATTATTGTTTTGAGTGTAAACAATTTTTTTGGTGTGTGCATGAGTTTCTTACACTAATATACAAAGAAATTGGCAATATTTGTGTACATACTGTTTGTTTACCTAATAAAATAAATAAATAAACTAAATAAATAAATAAGTAATTAGTAAATTCCTATAGCGTACATGGAAGCACTGTTACATTTAAATTATATGTATTACATAACCACTAACCATAAAACTTATGCCTATTATTTCATTGCGTATTTTATTCAACACTTGTTTTAGTGAACTCTATGTTTAACAATAAAAACGCCTAATTTCAGGCGTTTTGAAGTGACTTTTAACTCGTTTCAATAAGCTTCGGTTTCGTCTGAAAGTCTTGTTTCGGTCAGTGACTAAAACAATTTTTTTTAAATGCGTATTATCCTTAAAATAAGTATAATTCCGTTTTCTTTCGCGCAACAGTTACCATTAACACAGTGTAAAGATATTTAGAATTGGCCTTGTAGATCGGTATCTTATCGTGGAGTGTTTTGATTGACAGCTTCTACCATTACCCCCTCCCTGAAGGGCGTGCTGGTGTCAGTCTTACTGTGTCGACTATAGACTGACTATAGTGTTTAGTGTGTAATTCTTACTGCTGCCAGTGGAAAGGCTGGCCTGACAAAACGTAATACAGGTAAACGTCGTTTTACGCCAGGGTTCTGTTCCCTGAGACACTGGCGTAAAAAAATCGGCGTAAAATGAACACAATTGTAATGAAAATATATGGTGTATGTGTGTCAAAATTCTAAGAAAAAAATTAACATTTTTATTTAATGAATATCCTTTATATTCAAAATAAATTATAAAAAATGTACTTAATAAATACACTTTAAATTCGTTTTCAAAATAAAAAAAAATCTTTTGAAATCAAATTTTTATAAATAGTGATTTTTTATAATAAATACTAACTCACTAGTTCGTCGGTGCTAAATTGAATTCTCACATTATTTTTTAAAAAGCATATAATTTCATTTGCTTTGATTGTTGCTTCCTTTCTTGAAGAATCATGACATAAACTACAAATATTTGTATATTCTTTTAACTTTAATAATAATAAAATAAAAAATATAATCATACCTTTTTATTTTTCTTAAAAACAAAACGAAAACTAACTCGGAAACAATTTCACACACACAATAGGCTGCTCGCATACACGGTAATATAATAAAACAACGCGTAAAAGTGTGTCTGCTATTAGAATCGCGGCGCCTACTAATCGTTGTCTGAAGTCAGCCGAACCGGGGAATCCCACGCCGGCCCTAACCGGCATAATTGTAAGTCGCAGTTTTTGATCGCTACCTCTCTAAAGATGTTTATATGTATATATTACTTAAAGATTAATACAATAATATATATTGGTAACATCATGACAATCAAGCAGATTGTTTGGTGACTTGAGACCGTCATTGAAATTGTTTATGTAGGTACATGTCATTTTCGCGGATGTTTTTTAATGATTATTAAAAATATTACACTAACAAAGTTATGAAGGGATACTCTTTAGCTGGTAGTATAACAGTATTCTTGTAAAGTCCGTTGTTGCACGGAGTGCGGATTGATCACAATCTGGTGTTGGTACCACACTACACAGCACGAGCCTAACAAGACCCAAACTGTTTGCCCTGCCAAATAAGGCCCGTGACGGTCGTGTTGTATGTTGTATATAATATTATATATTTGTATTTTTAATAAAAAGTGTGCCTTGGCTCTAAATATGCTAAACAGTAAAATCTGTTCTCACTGAGTTAAAAACAAATCAATTCACGCACCATTCACACGTCATTTAAAGTTTTTTTGTTCATAATTTGTGAAAATACTCGCATATATAATGAGATTAATTCATGTAAATGCATGTATATATTTGTCCTACAATAATTATAAACAAAAACCCAAAAAATCTTTCAATCTTGGAGGATAAATACATGGAATATAAATTAAGGATTTTTTGTAGATAAAAACAATCTTATGAAAAGGTGATTTAAAACATTGTAATCAAATAAAGAATCTAAAACAAATTGTACTTAGAGTATGTATTAAAAGTGAGGATGGATAGTCGTAATTAGCTTTCAAAATGTCGCAATATTATGGGTATGCATTATATTAATTTTATTTTACATTATTGCAAACCATAGAATATATCATTCCTATTCCGATTACGCGAATATTTATTACTTACTTTTACTTGCAGCTATGCATGCGTGGCATTAGGGAGAAATTAGTTAATTAATTAGTTTTGTCTTTAAACAACAAGAATTTTATATAACGATGCATTTTTTCGGGATAAAAAGAAGCCAGTATTCATTGCCGGTCCTCGAACTACAGCTATGCGACGATCGACGCGGAAGAACAGAAAAACGACGATCCGTTGAACGTAGCATCTTTATTCTGTTTTGGTATTAATTTATTTTTCCAGTAAGAAGTTTCTCGAGGGAGTGATATATTTGATTTTTATTGGGATAATAACTTGTGACACTTGTCACCTCTCCGGCTATGCCAACGCAAAAAATCACGTTAATTGGCCGCTTCGTCGACGTAAAAGAGAATACATTTTCCCAGTGAGAATTTTCCTGAGGGGGTGATGAATAGTAGCCTATGCTCCGGCTATCCTTATGCAGAAAATCACTTTTGTCGGTTGCTTCGTTGTGACGTGAAGGAAACAAACATACTTTAGCATTTATAATATTAGTAAATTAAAAATATCGTTCTCAAGATCTATAACATGAACTGCTGGGTATATAACCTTTAGATTAATAAGGTTTTTTATTGTAAATATTTCTAGATTTTTATTATAAGGAAAGACAATAGTATACGCATTAACAGGACTTTGCACAGTGTGTTAAGTAATCATTTAAACCTGTCAAATGCTTTAACTTCCAAATTCCTTTCAGAAAAAAGTTTTCCACCTCTGTTAAAATTCTGTAAATATTCTCAATAACGAAAAACAGAAATAACTTTTACAAAATTTGAGTTTGTCCAAATGTTCGTAGACAAGACGTATAGAAATTGAAAAAATAAGATTTTCAGGCGTTGCCTACATAAAGGTTTCAGCTCCTTAACTTTACAAACATCAACAAACGAAAGAATTGAAAGAATATAAATGTTCAAATATGGGCAGAATGGTGAATGTTACACAGTGTGTAAAGTAGCCACTTAAACCAGCCAATGACGGGTCACAAGCCATGTAAATTCCTAAACTTCCATATTCCCTTATTTGAAGTATTCTTTATCCCTGTTGTAATTTGTAAATATAAATAGCTGTTTCCTTTTGTTTTATGAACTTAAATTACGTCAATATTCTTATGTATACCTTTGAATGTAGACTATACAATGTGCCATGTACATTCACATTCACATCAATCTCTGAATAAGATAAGCATATAATTATGATCCTTATCACTTCACTACCGAAATACTATTTTCCAAATAAACCATTGTCGGACTGTCAATCAAATCACATACCCATTTACATCGAGTCAGGGCTGTCGACCAGTGAGTGTTATAATAAACCTTATATGAATATATTCGTGACAGGATTATTACATACAATTTTACAAATACCGTCAAAAGATTTGTTACCACTACTACCATCACGCCATTTTCCCGTAGGGGTAGGCGGTAGATTTGAAAGATTTTTTACATAAAAAAAAGAAATATGCTGTACCTCTCCAAAAAAGCGACAAGCTCTTCTGCTTTGAGAGAGAGACTTACATTGACTTAATATTAAATTGTTTTATTTAAAAAATGTGTAATAATGTTAACAAAATAAAAATATTTTTTATTACTCATTTAGGTGATTTTTTTGCATGGTATTCATTTAATTACATACATAAATACAATGCAGCACCTTGGAAATAAACATAAACTCGTAAATAAATCAGTTTTAACCTTATGTATTTTATAAATGAGAAAAATAATAATACAGAAATACTTATTAAAATAGAAATGCTGTTTTTACTCAGGTTCAGAAAAATTCTTTAAATTTACTTTGAATTCATTTAATGACATGATAGTTAATGAACTTTAAATAGTTTTAAGTTCATACGGGAAGATTATTATAATTTTGTATTCCTTTGAAAACAAAAGTATTATGACCATGGATTGCGCGAAACTTAAAAGTTTTGGTGTTATTTTGGTATTTGATTGATTTATTCATCTCAAAATAGTTTTTTTTTCTTATATACAAATTTGTCCAATAAAATTTATTTTGTAAATAGTGGAACTTTAAATGATTGGATGGCGTTCTTATGATTTGCCCAAATATTTCATTTTAAGGGGCATTTTCAACGAGTTGTAAATAACTCGCTATTAGAAAATGGGATCAAGTTGGGATAGTGTGGGAATCGAACCACGGACCTTTGAGCCGTGAGTCCGAGACACTAACTACGGGACCACAACCCGATCTTGATGATGGTCATTGTACTATTTTAAGGAAATTAAATATATTAACATATGCATGAACAATAACATATTGTAATAATATTTATTACAATATAAAACAATGTTAAAATGATAGGAATTAGCTCTAGGAATTTTCTTTGTATTTACATTAAAGATTAAAGGTTGTACGAATTGTATAATTTTCAATGCGAAGTTTTTATTATAATTTTATCTATTATGAGTATAGTGTTGAACATGAAGATATTGAAGAATAACAAAATATACTTTAAGGTTCAAGAAATGTTCATATTTTATAATTGTTCATTTTTAAAACAAAGGGAATTTTTAATTTTACCATATTTACATGTTACACGTGTAAACACCAAAGCTTAAAAAAAATCGCTTTACAAAAAACGAAATATTTGTTTGTACGTGCTACAAAAAAGATTTTTATTCTAAAGGTTGAAAGGCATATTTAAGAAGTAAAATCTTATATAAATAAATGCTTTAAGGCACGTTGGTATAAAAAAAAAGATAAATTGCTGGTTTAGATTAAATGATTATCTTGTTTTAGAAAGTCCCCCTATTTATACAAAGTTGTTAAGGCATTAGAATACATAATATTATTTCTAGAGTAAGATACCATGTATGGTCCTTGAAGAGCTTTCATTACCTACTTCTGCACCGTAAATGTGGGTTTCATGATTCTTTATCCTGAATCGTGATAGTGAAAATTATTTACAGAGTACTCGGTAATAAGGGAGGTGATTTCGTGTATATTTTTCAAATTCGAGAATATACAGGGTGTTCATTAAACTCTGTCACACCCGAAACCACGATGATCAGTATGAGCAAGAAGACACATTGGCACATTAAAATATTTTTTTAGAGCTAATAAAATTTAAAAAAATAAAATATCAAAAAAAGCAAATGTTTGCTTACTTCTGCAGGGCAGAAACGAGGAGGGTGAGGGGGTAGTCTGATTCTGCGCCGCGCTTCCCTCACTTCTCATTTGTTTTTTTTTATATTTTATTTTTTTATAAATTTCTTTGTCATAAATATTTTATATGTCTTCTTGCCCATACTGATCACTGTGGTTTGGGATGTGACAGGGTTTAAAGAACACCCTGTATAGTCAGTGAAATAAGTCAGTTAATTTATGTCGAAATCGGAAATCTCTATAAGTAACATAAAAAATGTGAATGCAAAAAAAAGGTAGGTGGGTATGAAAAACTATAAAGACCACTTACGTCAAATAAATAGACACGCTATTTCTATACTAACTACACCTATTCTCTAAATAAAGCAAATCTTTTTAATAAGTATAACTAATTATCTATTTATTCTATAAATTTTATGATTATATTTACAAATATAACACTATTATATATATGTTCTATTTTTCTAGTGCAAATAGAGCATTTTTTCTTGACATATACGACATATGTATATGTGGTTTCACGTCCGATTACAATAAAATTGCATTAGGCATTTATATATTAATACACATAGACATGCCCTAAGACTCAAAAATGATGACACTTAACTCATGCCCGAGAGCTTAGTTATGACTAACGCGTATTTAGTCGATCTTCGACCGCCAGCCAAGCGTGACGTTTAGAATCCAAACCAAAATTACTGCTTGTGTCATGAAAACGTATAAAAACCTTTCGGATAAACATTGTAAAGAGGATTGCGTAACTTTTTATTGATAAATATTTGTTCATGAGTGGTTAACAAAGCTTAAAACAATTACTATTTCAATATAAATATTATTTTTGGTCAACTTCAAATTACGCCTAGCGGCGCAATAACGAAGCTTTTGTTACTTATAGAACTGCACTGATAGGAATACGTTTTTTTTAAATATAATAAATGTGAGTTCGTATTATTTTTGCATTCCCAAAAATCCAGTGAAAATAAACAAATAGGTCAAATTTATAAGGAAATTAAGCAAAAATATTTATATTTAATAATAAGCGAGATAACATCATGTTATATTGGAATATTTACATGCGCAATGCACGAGTAGAGGGTACCCTCGCTTGCTACTTACTAGATAAAGGAAGTATGCATACAGGTACGCCTAATCCAAAATAATGACAAATTCTTCAACAAAAGCTCTTCTCATACGTCATCACCATAAAGACGCCGTGTGTACATTTCCCGCGTAAACATACCCCGTTTCTTCATTTTCTATGCATTTTCAAATAGTGGAATGTTTACACGTCAACAGAGCGCGGGCGGTTAAATTTCCCGCGCGCGCCACTTGATGTCACGGAACAAAAATATTCATATTTGTGTTGCCTGGAGATAAACAAGGCAATGTTGGCAGTCATTCTCCAATAGTAATGTGTTCGTAAATGCAACCCGCAGATGTCATCGCACCGTCTCAGAATTCTCCGCTATTTGCGAACAGCAAATTGTTGGTCCCAAAGGGTGACATTTTGACGTCTTTTGCTATTTTCCCGGTGACACGTTGGCGCAAAGCTTTGTGGCGTATACCTATTGCATCCCTAATTCTAACGTTTATAATTTTATGACAAATATAATGCCTTTATTTCTATGTCAGTATTTTTGTTTGGTTTATAATAAAGTTTGATAATGTGTACGAAGGCACAGTATTAATGATTTTTTAAGAAGATTTTTCGAAATCATTACTAAAAAAATAGGGTTTTCCACATGCAACTTTCATTGTTTTCTGAACTGATATCCGAAGCATTTAATAGGAATACTTACATTTTTATGATTAACCCAAATATTTTAATTTTGTGGATATTTTCAGTTAAAATAAACCGTATTGTACGTATATATTATACATATATAATCTAAATAACCGTATTAAAAAATAGAAAAGAAGTTGTCGTAAAGCGGGGTTTGAATCTACTCGATTCCGCAAAACTACCACAAGACTAAATTATTGTTTTCAGAGATTCTATTTCATTTTATAAAAATATTTTCAATATTTTGGAAGAGAGTATTAAGCTCTCAATGACAGAAATTATTTTCAAGAGGATAGTTAAGGACTGGATTTTTCTTAGCATGAGGGATTTGAGTAGGAAACTCTTTGGTGATTTTTCGAACACAATATTATGACCTATGTTTTTTTTCTACCTCTTCTTTTACGTTTGCGTTTGCTGTTTACCATATTGTTTGATCCCATATAATATTTGCTGTTATACACTCGTATGTCTGTGTTAACTAATTACTCGCCCCAACTCAACACAGGACTTTAGGTCGCGTGGAATTGAGACTTATGTATCAAAGAATGTGTAATAAACTGTATATCAGTAAATTAATAAAAAATAGAACAAAATCGAAATATAGATACTGCAAGCGGTACACCATCTGGTGTAGATGAGGGTTAGAAAGAGCTTTAAAAATATTATTTATAGGTTCGCGTTATAACAGACTTAATCATGATTGAAATATGTAATTATATATTATATAATTTCTCCTATGTAACGTCTTCAGGATTCCACTTGACAATCTTCGAGGAAAAGATCTGATAGTATTTTCCGCATAGAGTATAGCGTTCATAAACAGCATATTACAATGTAGTCCGTAGCTACAAGTCTATTCTGTCCACCGTGGCAGATCACCCTTATCTAGCCCCATCTTCTTATTAACACGGTCGCTTCAATGTTCCGCGAATTGAATTATTAACATCAGAATTATTTGTCCCGGGGTCCAGGAACTAAAAGGAAATATTCAAATGAGACGTTCGAGAACGTTTACAGAAACAGTAATTGATCGAGATAAATTCTTAAGCCTTTCGTTCTTTAGCTTAGGAACGTGATGTGTTCATTTGACAATAATAATTAAACGAACAATCTACATACTACGTAACTCGAGAGAAGAGACAAGTTCTTAATCGGTAGTCATCGACTAATAATTATTGTGAAGAATCAAAACTTCTCATATTGCAGATATTTAAAACATTCCATTTTTTTAAGTATGTATTTAAATTTGAGTATTATATATGTTTATACCTCGATTCCCGTACAACTTTAAAAACACATTTTGTGCAAACGATTTGTTCATTAATGTCATTACATTTTTTAATTACTTCGTTCTATTCACCAACATTATTGTGATAAATAACATTTGTGATAAAATTTTCAGTATTGTTAATTTTAATACTCCTTTTATTAAATTTCTATTATTCACCAATATTGTTCACAAAACACAAATTCACAAAACTCGCATGTGATTTTTTTACAAATACAAAATTAATTTGTACATTTTGTCAAACATTTTCGCTCGTACATACGACATAATTTAAAGTTTACAAACAATAAGTTTTTATCGAATAAAAATTCACTTAAAAAAATAGCGAGTTTCATCGATGAGTTTAATAAGCACGTTTTCATTACGCTATCGTTGAGGAAATATGGGCTCCCAAAATGCAGTTTCAAAAGTGCATTGACTATTATTAGCCTCAAAATGGGTATTACATAATCAAACTAGAACTCTGATAAGAGATAAGTGCCCACAGCACATACAGAGAACGTCCGCTGTATGAAGTTGAAACTGTTATTAGGTAGGTTTCATGTTGTACCGGGTCTTCGTACATACAAGTCACAGTTAGCCATCTCAAAATGCAGCCACGTATTCTCAAAGATAAGTGATTCACGAAGCGAAACGCCAAGATAGTTGTATCATGAATGAAGAAGTTGCATTACTCATAGTTTTTATACTTTATATGTCTAAGTCCACGGAACGTCTGGCGCAATTTCTGTTAGTATTATAACAATATGCTCCTCTATCTTTCTAGCTCCAAGATTTATCTTTCCTCTGTCTCTTCATACGTATGTAATAACTCCTGTTTACCAAAATGTATACTTTAACTTAGATCGCTGGAGTGAATATGATTTATAATGATTGGATCTACACGGTATTTGTATTTGCCGGTTAGTCTAACTGTTTTTAAAACGTGTTAAATGCCTCTTATTTTAACATATTATTGTTTTATTTTAACGTAAAGTAATAAATACTTTAACATATTGTTAAACGTATTTAGAATTCGTTTTGTTTTTCTCTTATAAATTTCAGATATTTGTTCATTAATGAATCTACTCTTTTACATTGTATATGGAAGTGTATTTTAAGATTATTCTCGTTAAATCAGTTTTCAGACAAAGATTACAAACATGAGCTCAGCAAGCAATATTTGCATTTACTGTAGGATTAAGCTGACAGAATGAGATATCCTCACACAAACATATTGATGGAGTAAATATCAATAAAATTGTGAAATACTCGTAACACTCTGTGACAATAATTTACAGTATGATATAAAATATAACAGCTGAAGGAAAAAATCTAATTCGTAATTATGTCTAAAATGTTTAAAAATAATTGATAATTTATGTTGGTTATTCAGAATTGGAATAGCGGAGCTTTGGTAATATATATATATATATATATATATTTTAAAAACGACATACTAGCAAATAAGTTCTGAAAATCTCGGGAGATTACTCCAAATTACTCATTAGATACTCAAAAAAGCTTATGAAATCCGCACAGGGGGAAATAAATATATACATATAAAAATCAAACACTGATTTGAGTCTCCTGAACACTTTATTTTATTTTTACAATATAAATACAAGCATTTCTGTGACGATTGATTCGTCTGTTCAGTAGACTCAAATTAGTGTTTGATTTTTATGTTTAAATTGTAAATACAGAGTTCCACAAAATAAACGCCAAATCAATAAATAAATGAAAATAATCATTGCAACAATTGAGCACAGCAATATCATTTCACTAGTTAGGTGAATTAATTTAGTATTCTAATGAGCATAGCAATATAGCCATCATCACATGAACATATATCTGGTTGTGTTGTGACGATGGTATACTGGTTTGGATGTGTGGTTTGTCTCAGGTGGTGCGGGTTGGAGTATGCAGATTCTTGGCGAGATACAGATCACCAGTGGGCGTTCGCCTCAGGCCTCGGCCAAGTCGCTTTTCAATTGTTATTTTGTCCCTTCATACTAATTTGATGGTATCGCACGTCCGTCCGTCCGCTCAACTCTTTCACGTTCAGAACAACTAAGTAATGTTTTGATTACGTTTCTAGAACGAAGTGAAACTTAACCCGAAGCGTTCCAGTTAATAGAGCTTTTAACTTAAATTTTTCTTATCGATAATGCTCGATTCATACATACAAAAATATATTGTATTATAGTTTGAGCGTATTAAGCAAATGGACGTCACAAAATGGCTTAAAATAAGAAATAGGCAAATTTAGATACGAGTAGATACAGAAGATGGTAAAGACAGTATCATATGGGTCAATAAATTCTCGAGTGTAACAAATATGGAAAATTTACGTTCATTTCTCGTTCTCTACAGGGGACGAAGAATCGAAGTGATGATTAATTTAATTACTTAAAAATGTATAAGAAACCTTTTAATATTATCAAAAAGTATGTGAGCTTTAAAATAGAGCTAATCTGTGACTTGAACCAGTTGCACTAACGTAAGTCAGTTACATATCTAATTAACCTAAAACTAATGTATTTTAACTGCTTTTTAAAGTGATACAGAAGTATTTGAATGTTTTTTTTCAGTATTCTTGTACAGTTTACAAAGATTTAAATTCATCATGTCAATACTATTTCTTCTTTGGTTGGATATTGCAGTTTTTCATTTTTCAGTCGTGAAGCCGTGGGTGTTTAAAATTTCTTAAAACATTTTGATAATCCGTGTGTGGCGGAGAATTCAAAATGGCGGTCAGATGGCAGATTGGCTGGAAATCGGCAAATCGAAAAATAAAATGGCGTAGAGCAGTAAATCAGATGGCCGAGAAGATTCCCGCGAACCGGCGAAGAGAATATTGTTCCGATGGATTGATAGGCACTGCAGAGACCGGACCTCTACTGGATTTCGTATTAATCTCGATTTCGCGCTTTCCTTTTCTTCAGCCTGGCACAATAATTGAGTTTCTCGTTTTCAATAGTTTGCAGCAGATGATAAACGAGTCCCGTTACGTAAAATGGACATATTAATCTCATCTCTTTTACATTTTACGCGCGTTTTATCTTATTAATTTGAATGACTGGGTTAATCAAACGATGGACGAGTTAATTCGGATTCTGTTCGACTTGCCAGACGTATTCCCAGGCGCCACCGACCAGGAGAGCAGACACGTGAAGGAGATGATAGAGTTAAACGTATTCATTTGACTACATTTAGTTGAGCTTAGATTGTGTGGTGTGATATCTCCTCATACTGCTGCAGCGAGCTTAATACAATCGAGCTTTATTCTATAGGGCTGACAACGAAATAAACATATAAAGACAAATGTATTTTTACAATATTTGAATTTGTCCAAATGTTTGTAGACAAAAGACTGGATTTCAGCCCTTCGGGAGTCATTAAGATAAACAAACTACAACAGGGACGGAGAATACCTTAAATAAGGGAATATCGAAGTCTAGGCATTTACAGGGCTTATGACCTGTCATTGGCTGGTTTAAGTGGCCACTTTACACACTGTGTAACATTCACCATTTTGCCTATGTTTAAACATCCATATTTCTTCAATTCTTCCATTTGTTGATTTTAGTGAAGTTAAAGAGCTGAAACCTTTATTGTTGTGACGAAGTTCAGTTCTATGGAAAATTGGATGTAAAAATGCTTTCTTGCGCGCGTTAAAAATTGGAGAGTTAAATTGTACTTATAAAAACAAACTACATTGAACGACGTCATTTATTCTTCTGTATCAACCAATGATAGAGTGTTTCGATATATTTCCGGTTTACGGGAAGCCAATCCACCATTTTTCCAATCAATCCAAATATTATTTCAAAACACTTGTAACAAATATCGATAGCAGTTGTAGCTTTGAATGTTAGGTATTTAAATTATTCAAATTAGCATTTAATGCCGAAATTCCTTAGTTAAAAAAAATTAAAATAGTCAATAGACCATTAAACTAAGCGATTTTTTTATTTATTTACAAATCGTAATATCAGCGCTATGATTTTTTTAAGTTTTGTGTTTCTGAAATAACTCCTCGTGTGACGTCAAAGGTTCTCTTCTGCTTATTCTCGATCGGTTCTGCCCATTGGTCCATTGACGGCAAGCAAACCGGAAATCTTCCATGACTCTCTTATCATTAGTTGATTCATATGAACTAGCGCCGTCGTTCAAAGAAGTTTATTTTTATTAAAATATTATTTTTTTTCGTACATTTTTAGGAAACTTTGCAGTACAATTTAATGCATCAGTTTTTACTGCATACATTTTTGTATTCAATTTCCTGTAGGGCTAAAGTTCCTTATTTGTGGTAATCACAATGGTTTTTGTCTGAAAAAAATAAATAATTATAAAGTTTTAACAAATTACAACAGGGATGGAGAATACCTTAAATAATGTAATATGGAAGTCTAGGCATTTACAGGGCTTATGACCTGTCATTGGCTGGTTTAAAGAAATATGGATGTTCAAACATAGGCAAAATGGTGAATATTACACAGTGTTTAAAGTGGCCACTTAAACCAGCCAATGACAGATCATAAACCCTGTACATGCCTAGACTTCCATATTCCCTTATTTAAGGTATTCTCCATCCCTGTTGTAATTTGTTAATCTTAATGACTGCCGAGGTGGTGAAATCCAGTCTTTTGTCTACGAACATTTGGACAAACTCAAATATTGTAAAAAATATTATTTAAAAGCTGGTTATTACAAGTTTATATATGAATTAATATATAATATATCTGTAAAAAAAAGTTTTTCTAACTTTTTGTAGCTTAGCCTTTTTACTTTATTAATATTTATTTTTAAAAATCAATTGGAAAAATAATTAAGTAAAACATTTATTTCATTTTTATTTATTGATGATTGTAGGCATGTCTCTTTATAAACACATTTGGGTGTATTCCTTTATTTCAAAAGTGAGTTAAATTTGGCACTTACGTATTGTTTTAATGAATAAATAATTTGACTCAGAGATTGTGCTTAGCAGAAGTGAGGATGTTGCGAGTGTTATAGAATCGTGGGATATATGAGTTTATCAATAGCATCAGAACACCAGAACCAATTAAAGGAATAAAACAATCCCAGGAAAGCATGAACTCCCTGCAGTGTGGAGATACAGAGCTGCCCAGCCCAGAGCATTGGTTGAATGCGCGATTCTATATCACAGAGTTCATGAGGACCTTATTATACCCTCCTCGCTACATCTTCATTTGCGGGCTCCGGTGCCATCTACCTGTAGCTATCCGCCTCACCTTCTCGCTTCCTCGTCCTCCTGTTGACTTACCCCCTCCAGCGCGGTGCAGACTTGCTGGCAAATTGGAAGATGGAGAGAGAGATAAATGAGGTGTTTTGTTTGTCTAAGACTCTGCTTGGTTTCAATAGTTCTATTATTTCAATTATTTTATCGGCTATCATGGAATAAGGAATAGTCCAAAAAGAGCGTAGAATCATATTTAAATACATCGGAGTGTGTCCGAAAATCCCCCCACATTCGCCGCGCGCATTCGTGAAGTCGCCGCGTCATGTTGCCAGATGGGAAAAAATATAATCATAACACAAATGTAAGGTAAAAATATAGCAATTTGTCAATTTTCCTCAAATTTTATTGTGCACGCGGAAACATTGATTGACTCAACAGAGTAGATAAGTAAAGGGTCATTTAATAAGAGTAATTGAATTAATGAACTTTGAACTTAAAAAAGAAAACAATTTTTTTGTTTTACATAAAACGGATATTTTTATATCATGTTAAATAATATTTTATGTTTTAAAGAATTATCTTTTAGAAGTAGACATTTGACCGACATTAGTCGGTCAAATGTCTACCACGGCGTTGTTTAATCTGAGGTGCAATTTTCATTAGATGAGCAAAGTAGGGTTAAAAAAATACTACCCTGGCAACACTTACGAAATGTCATTTTTCAATCTTCCTCGACAAATACAAAAAACTTAATGTTATGACTATAAAACAAAATTATGCAAAAGTTTTACTAATGCTTGCATTCAAAAATTATTCAATACCTCCCATGACACCAAACACAATTAGTAGAGTTACTAGACATTCCATCCTGATGCTGCAAAAGCAATAAAAAATTAACAAAACTTACGGCCAAAGAGGATCGCTCTACTTCTGCATTAAAGCATTCAACCTACTTCTATTGTCCGTAAGGACAATTAGTAAATACTACCACTATAAAATCGCTATTAAGAAATGGATAATGGAGGTGAAATGCGCACGGATTGATGAGTGGATCAGGCCAAATTTATTTTTATTATGTTTAATAAAGCATGCTTCAAAATTATTTAAAATGTCTCCTTTGGCACGGGACTTCATAAATTGTTAAAGAACAAATAAAAAAAATTGTATGTTTATTTTTTGGGTGATACCGTGTGTGTTGGATTTGTTCCGACGTTTCAGCTACCATTGCAGGAGCCATAATCAGGGTAAACTGAGTGTTTAATATAAAAAAGTATGTGTTTAAGTACTAGTAATTTGTACCGTGTCGCAGTCGGCAGTAGGCACATTTCTATTCATTTTTGTAGTATGTAGTGCTGGGAACCATGTTGGGTTTAATTTCAGCCCGTCGTCTTTGTTTATGTTATTTGGGTGTCTGTGTATTTCGATTGCCTCTTTTATTATTGTAAAATTTTCGGTTCGATGGCGAAAAAATGTCCAGTGTCAATAAAGTGTTCCGCTATTGCGGATTCGTCAGATGGCTCCTGCAATGGTTGCCGAAACGTCGAAACAAATCCAACACACACGGTGTCACCCAAAAAAGAAACATATTGATAACAGTGATCGTGAAAACCTTCACACCTATTTGAATAAATTTTGTATTCCCTTAAAAAAAACATTTTACAAATTAGAATATTTCGTTTGCATGGTTTCATAAAATGAATAAACACGGAATATTTATGAAAATTATTGATACCACTTTGAAAACCTTGTAATTAACACTGATACATTTTTTTAAGATGTATTCACCCAGTAACACTTAAGGAACAAATATTTTAGACAACAATAATTAAATTCTATTTCTATTATATAATGTTGAATTCTCTATCCTTATGTTTATGAATCAACAGATTTAATTTTATAATAATGAAACCTGTCTCGAATATGTCGCAAAAGCGATGAATTACTGTCACCGGTTATTTCAAATTTGTGGATTTGAATATCTTTACTTTTTAACTTCTATAAAAATACATGGATTGCATTTTTAATGTTAATATCAGCGCTGATATTCAATATACCTGAATTTATATTTAGTAAAATAATAATAATTAAATTAGTTATTTTCCTCGAATTAAGTTCGCAAATATTTTTTCCGTTTACTTATAAAACAAAAATTATGATGGAGTTGTTTTGTCGTATTATAAAAACGTAAATGCAGTGTACATGTAAAATAAAATAATTAAATGATTCTGAAACTAATGAGGTGTGTTGTGTGCGAATGGATCGAGATATCCAACACACATTCACACGAGGAAGTATGTATGTGTGTGTATTATACATTGTACGGTCGTAAGCCGGTGGTGGTTGTTGATTGTAGGAAGGGTGGCAGCGGCGGGGGGGAGTAGTGCAACAAGTCACAAAGCCTGATGTCTCAATTAAGGCTCTCGTCCTGTGACAGTGATATACCCTCCGCATTGGCAGAGATTCTTAAACGAACCGCAGGAAATGGAAATTATATAATTAAGTAGAGGGTTCATTTATCTAGAAATATTTTCGGAACAACGCTTTATTTTATCAGTACTTAAAACGTGTATTTCAGTAGACGTAAAAATATTATAAAATAGCTGAATAGAATCAAGATCCTAAGCGAGTGTTTCTGACTCGATGACTACTCAGGTGAAAATCCTGAAAAGGGAAATCGACTGGGGATAAGCCCGCCTAGTAGTGTAGTGGTTGGCACATTCGCCTGCCGTACTTGAAGTCCCATGAGGAAGTTCAGTGGTTTTTTTTATTTGTTAATTGACTATCAAACTAAGCCACTTTTTTTAAAAAATGTATCGCATTATCGGCGCTATGATTTTTTAAAATTTTGTAATTCTGAAAATACTCCGCGTGTGACGCCCCAAGTTCTCTTCGGTGAGTTCTGCTGATTCCCGTAAACCGGAAATATATCACAACACTATCATTGGTTGATTTGGAAGAATTAGTAACGTCGTTCAAAGTAGTGCGTTTTTTTTTTTTGTTTTTAAACATACATTTTCAAGAAACTTCGCCGTAGAATTCAATGCTCTAATTTTTACCGCGCATTGGAAAATAGGATACCAACATTTTGTGTATCCCATTTTCCGTGGCACTGAACGACTGAACTTCGCCGCCATTGGCTGAACTGTATGAAGTAATTAAATTTATAATTTACTTGAGAATTAATCACCTAATTTTAATGTTATTTTGATTGTTGTGATTCATTTTCTAAAACATGCTATTTATCTGAGTATTTTAACCCCTAAGCAAAGAGAAATATGTATGTAAATGGCTTCCTACTTCCTACACAGGCCGCCCGCGCCCTTGTGCGAGTCATTGACTATCAGAATCTGGTCTTAGTGAGTTGAGATATATGGAAATGTGACTTTTACAGAGTCATTACGTGTCTTAGAGGTCGAATGATTGTTATTTTAATGTTCCCGTGTGTTTCTTTTACCTTATTTAAAAAAAAAAAAAAAAAAACAATTTTTTTTTTACGTAAACCTTAAGAGCTATTTGTTATGCAGACATCTGCTATTTGTTATGCAAACATTTGTAACCCAGATGCTAATTCTGAACTGCTTGATAAGTTGGAACGATCGCAGAATGTTTGTATACGTTATATCTTTAATCTTCGCAAATTTGACCTCATAACCGATTACCGCACGCAACTACACTGGCTCAGTATCAGGCATAGAAGAAACATTCACATTCTATCGCCTCTTCACAATATTTTGAATAATCCCACTTCGCCTGTTTGTCTGAGAGAGCTCTTTCAACCTCTATCGCTACATGGACTATCTCTTCGCTCTAGTAACTAGAGAACCCTTTAATATCCCTTCACCGCTCTAATTTTCTCGCCTCCTCTTTCACAGTAGTAGCTGCTCGATTGTGGAATAATCTACCCACTAATGTTAGAGGCGCCCCTTCTTTATTTACATTTTAAATCAAGATTGAAATGTCACTATCTTTAGATAGTTTATGTTTGAGTTTTTCCTGTCTCCTTCTTTCCATCTCATCACCTCTCCCCTCCTCTCTTCATAGTATAGTGTATTTTTTTTCGTTCATGTTTGTTTTTAACTTTTTATGAAATTATAAGTGTAAATTTTTTAGTTAATTTTTGTTTGAAATGTTTTATCAAATTAAAAGATTCTGTTAAAATATGACAATGTACTTATAATTTTCTGAAACTGAACGGTTTGGGTAGGTAGGAAGAAATTGCCTTTAGGCAATATGCCCGGTCCTTATATGTTTATAAATTGTATATGAATTTAAAGTGTAAAATAAATAAATAAAATTAAAAAATAATATCGTATTTTAAAAAATACATGTCACATATTTTTTAGGTTTTCATAGAGGAACTTTAGCCCTAAGGGAAATTGTACACAAAAAATATTTTCTTACGCGCTCAAAAAATCAAAGCATTCAATTATATGGCAAAGTTTCGTCAAAATCTACGAAAAAAATATTTAAAAATATTTTTATAAAAATTAACTACTTTGAACGGCGTCACTAGTTCATATGAATCAAACAATGATTTCTATGAAAAATTTAAGTATCTTACTTCGTCAGGAACCATTAAACACGTTTCAAATATATTTATTTATTTTAAAGAAACAAACAGTCGACAATGACATAATAACTTTTTTTTTAAATACAGTTTAAAAACAGACCAGCAAAGTTTTTAAATAAAAAAAATGATTTTTTAATTTTTGGTAGAGATTTTTTAATTTTATTTTATGGACGTTTGAACAATCATGACTTTATAAACTTGACTCTATAAGACAGTTCGTCAACAGTTTATGTCAGAACTTCGGGGCAGTAACCTCACTAAAGAAGATGCACAGGAGCAGCCGATAGAAAGGCCTGAAGGCTCTCTGTGGGCACTGAATAAACCCAACGTAACAAAACGATGAAAACGGGGAATAATTATTTTATGTTCATTTTTTTAACAATTATTAATGACAAATACAAATAATCTAGTTTTTTTCAGACATCGTCAAAATCAGTTAAACCAATTGCATTATATTCCTATCGTTTTGATTCTTAAACTTATCCTTCAGTTCGAATTTTATTTCAATTTAAATAATTATGCAGTAAAGCAAAATAAGTTATTAACACAAACAGAAAATTATCTTTGACGGACGCTCCGTACAATTAGTTTTTTAATCGTATAGTTTTGGCAATTTGCAATTAATTTGAACGCGATGATTACATACCTATACAATAAGTAAAAACACATGCGTATCTATTTCGACTAATAGAACTACGTAATTTATTTTTCCTTTTAGAAATTATTCGGTAATCTCTCACAAGCCACCGCTTTTAAAAATGGCAACACAATAAATACGTTTTATCGACATATTACCATCATTCCTTCACTTTGAATTCGGGCACGAGTGCGGATGCGGGTGCGGACGCGGACAACATCCTTCACAGCCTACGCGGGCAACATTTGGGGCTGTAACCCATACAATGATAGCGTCGATCTTTATCTCCGCCAGGGCGCGCCATCTCGCATTCCCGTTCTAATTAAAGATCCCTATCTGCCAACACTAAAAACTCCCATCCAGCCTTATTAATTCCTAATACTCAGATCGACTATCTGCGCCGGGGATCGGGTATTTATACGTATATTATAATATTAGAAGCAGGCCGGCCTCGGTTACTGAGTACGCGATAGTGTATCGAGCTTACTTCGGAAGGCTCGTGCTGATATGAATAATTGCTGTTTATTATTGTAGATTAGGCCGAGAGCGGCCGATAGTGATGGTAATTAGAAATATCGCATTTGTTGCCGCAGTGGGTAGGGAGTAGTCTGACGGCGAGCAGCGAGACTCGCGCACTCGCATACCGCGTACCGAGTGCCGAGTGCCGAGGTGCCGATTTAGGACTGAAAGCTAGAGCTAGATGGTTCACCATACGCAGTCGCGCCACTGCCCGAGCAGACAACAATCTCGAATGCGGCGCGGAGCTCCTTATACTGAGATATTGTCGTTAGTTCGCGCTTTTTAATATTATAGGCAACATACGTATATTATAATTACGTAGAAGCGAAAAATGTTATAAATTAATATTTGTTTATTTCAGGTGAAGACGAGGAATGGGGAAACGAAGGCGAAGCAGCAATGCCAGCCGAAGTGAGTGCAGTCAGTCCTCCACTTCCTCGACTGAGGCTCAACACCAGCCTCGCCACAGATCCCGCGCGCGGCTCCTCCACCTCCGGGCCGGAGCGCACCCCGCCACCGCCGCCCCCGCCGCCCACCACGGCGGCGGAGTACATGGCTTCTCTGCCTCCGGCTCTACAGTCTGCCCTCGCCGCGGGTCTCTTTCCTCTGCCATTCTCGGTAGACGGACAGCCCCCCTCGGCTCCGCGACCTCCCCCGGACCCGCCGGAGTCCGCTGTCCGGCAACTGACAGTGCCCCTGTACATGTGCACCCCTTGCGGAATTCGGTTTTCTTCTTTGAGTACCCTCGAGGCGCATCAGACGTACTACTGCACGCACAGAGTGCCAAAACCGTCCGTCGAAGAAGATGGCAAAGTATCCGGAGCCGATGGAGGAAGCTCGATAGGAATATCCAACGATGAATCGACATCCGATGGACCCAATAAGTCATTGAGAACTGGAAAACAATACACATGTACCCATTGTTCTTACAGTGCCGATAAAAAAGTCAGCCTCAATAGACACATGAGAATGCATTCGATATCTCCGAGCCCTCCATCTTTACCGAGTTCGACAGCTTCCAATGGTGATATAAGAGAAAACCCCGAGTTGTCTTCCCCGCCCATACAGCTCGTGCAAGATCGATACTGCACAGATTGTGATATTAGATTCAACTCTACTAAGACATTTCGAGCTCACAAAATGCATTACTGCAGTACGCGCCAAGTTGTGAAATCTACTCCCAATTCGGGAACGTCTGTGACACCTTCAGTTACGGTCAAAAGTGGTTCATCTTGCACATCCGGTTCGGCACCGCCTTCCCCCAACGAAGCTTGCAAATCACCTCCGTCTCCCACCTCGGGTAATACCGGGCAACAACCTCTTCTAGCCTTGCCGACCAACCCTATTCTCATAGTGCCATATTCACTTTTCAGAGGTGCCAGTGTTCTTTCAGGGTCGACTGTACCGGGTTTGCCTAATCCAGACACGCCGTGCTTTTTAATGCCAAACGGAACTATTCAACCGATGTCCCACGCATTCACTCCGTCCCACAGGCCACCTCTACCGTGTACGCCCTCCGAAGTGTTAAAGTCAATAAATAAGACTAGAGATTCTCAAATGAATAGAGATCCGTCAATACCATTAGATTTAAGTATAAGACGATCTCCGGAGCGCAGAAATACCACGGTTGTGGAGTTGGACGAACAAGAAAAAGAAAACCGATTACAGCACGCCATAACGCCGGAACAAATCGTTTGCGCACCTTCGCTGCCGGGATCCCCACCGCTGACTCCTTCACCTAGACAAGGAGGTTCACCCGACTCGAGAGAATCTCCGAAACGAAAATACCAAGAGTCTCGCAGTAATAGCCCAAAACGAACCAATTCAACGCCGAAATCAAACTCTGACGAAAGTGTTCGCCTAAGTCCGAAATGTAAAACTCCAGTGTCGGTCACCAGCTCGATGATGCCTTTTCCGATTTCGACACCGATACACCCCTTATTCCTACGCTCGGGGGCTTCGTTGATTACCACAGAAATGGCGCTAAGACTAGCCACCGAGCTTCCGAGTATACAGACTGCGCCCCAGGTGTTGGTAAAGCAAGGTGTATCGAAATGCAAAGAATGTAACATCGTGTTTTGTAAACTCGAAAACTACCTGGCCCACAAAAAGCATTACTGTTCCGCCCGAGGACAGAGGGAAGACGGAGACGGGGTCAAGGCGGGAGCGAGTCCCCCCGTCAGTCCCAACAACAACACGACCGGGAAGACGAGCCCCGTGACGCAGTACCAGCAACTGATATGCGCGGCTTGCGGGATCAAGTTCAACTCTCTGGACAACCTCACCGCGCACCAGTCGTACTACTGCCTGAAGAGAGCGGAGATCCAGGTGAAGAGCGCGGAGGAGGGGAAGAAGTGCCCCAAGTGCAAGGGGGCGCTGGAAGCGGGGCATGCGTGCGCGGCGGAGGGCGCGGCGGGCTGGCGGTGCCCGTGCTGCGACGTGGTGAGCGCCACTGCGGGCGCGGCGCAGCGCCACATGGAGTCCCACACGGGGGTGAAGGCCTTCCGCTGCACCATCTGCCGCTACAAGGGGAACACCCTCCGCGGGATGAGGACACACATCAGGATGCACTTCCAAAAGAGATCTGCAGATTTACAGGTAAGATTAATCTATGATCTTTTTAAGGTATTTCATAATTATAATCGTGTATTGTAGTAGAATTGTTCTATTCCTTTTTAAATACAAACAATTTGTTCATACTCCACCTTCTTTCTTTTCTGCTTTTCGTTCATTTATGACAAAATTAAAAATAAAAAAAACAAATTCAAAATTCGGGTAAACTATTCATACGTTTAAATGTGAATTACGTACCTACTGTTTTTTATACATGAAAGTTTTTTATTTTTTATTAATTCCTTGCGAGATTCTGGTATATTTAAAATAAATATAATCAAACAGATATAAATAAAAGCGTTTTCTGTAACAAATTTATTATTCTTCGTATGTATAGTCGGTCTCGTGGTGTAGTGGTCAGCGCGTTCGCATACCATGGTAGGCGAAAATTGCATGCAAGAGGTCTCGGTTCGATTCCCGACATGGTTGCCGGAAATATTATTCCAGGGTAAAAAGGTGTTTTTACACTAGAATATTTCATAGTCCCTGGACTGGTACCTGAAGCGTAGGACTGATCATCTTACCGTCATGAAACAAAAATGATCAAGGTACACTGCGATTGGTGTACCGATGTAGTGCCCATTGCACCATTAGGTGCGGAAAGGGAATGATAATGACGATTGTTCATAATGTACAACGCACACGTTGCACGTGTTTATTTTTTTTTTAATAAAAATTAATATTTGCGTTCTCATGATTTACCCAAATATATCCTTTTTAAGGCCATTTTCAACGAGTTGTAAATAATCCACTATTAGAAAATGGGAATCAAGTTGCAATATAATGGGATTCGAACCACGGTCCTTTGATCTGTGAGTTCGAGACACTAGCCACCGGACCTCAAACCCGAAAAACAAAAAAGCTGCAAAATATTATTCTATTTGAAACTACAAACGAATAAAATGTACAATATTAAATACCTATACGAGTATTTTATAATCTACTTCTATGCACGAAAAGAAACACGTAGAAAAGAAACTTATTATTGAGTAGTGTATTATGTATAATGTGCACCTTTTTTTAAAAATTTTATCTTTAAAAACTCTTTAACTTGCATAAATTATAGCAAAAAGTAGTAATGCCATGTCAGTAAATATAACCATTATTTGTAGCTATGCATTTTTTACTTGCGTAATGAATGTCATTGGATTAAGCATTGTGTATCAATAATTTATTATATTTTTATGAATAGGTTCGCTAGTCACAAAACTGTAACGATAATAATCGACGATAAGATGTTATCGTAGATTTATGTGTTCTATCGACAATCGTTATCTCCTACATAATCTATAAATGCACCCATAAAAACATATTGCATTGATAACACATAAAAAGAAATCCAAAGTGGATTGTAAAATATTGATGTTTGATAGTAAAATATAAATATAGACGTATTTCTGCAAGCAAAACCCGATTCAATTATTGAACACTACACTTCTATTTATCTATTTTATTAAACACGTATATTGGGATTTTACGTGTATTGAAGCACATATTTTCAGTAAATAAATAAAGGAACTTATATTTCACTTAATTCTCTTAACATCTTTGTTCAAAAAACATTTTTTTAGGAGCTTTCAAAATACTACTTGGTCATCAATCTGTTGCTCTATATTTTTTTTGTAAAACTAATGACGCACATCGTAGGCAAACATATTTTATATTACCTAAAATATGAATTTATTTTAATTCTTATAATGATATATACGAGTTGTTCACAAACAATAATTTACGTTCCTTTTACAGGAAGAGAACTTCATCACGTGCATTCTAGAAGACGAGGGATCCCGCACTACTTCGGAGACCGGCAGCATCGGGAGCACCGGAGCCGTGAGTGCGGTGGGGACTGTAGTGGGGGGGCAGGTGCTACCCCCACCGCCGCCACCCACCCCCTCCCCGCCGCGCCAGGATCGCCTGCACTACTGCGACTCCTGCAACTACAGCTCAACATACAAGGGAAACGTCGTGCGCCACACCAGGTTGGTCCACAGCGGCTCCGGAGCCAAGAGCCCGGGCCTGTCGCTCATAGGAGAGGGAGAAGAGTCGCTCGTCCTCAACGGAACCGAACCACACATCACCAAATCCATCCTAGAAGACGAGCCGAGACCCAAAGTCATCATCAAACAAGAACTCGACGACGAACCCGACATAGACGTGACAGAACCCAACGATGTTATCAAAACTGAATACATCGAGGTAAAAGAAATTAAAAAAGAGGTCAACAATAAAGAATCGCCGATTTTAGAAGTAGACGCGGATATATTGGAAGCCACGGCCAAACTGGGACCGAAATACTGCAAGTCCTGCAATATCTCGTTCAAGTACATGTCCACTTTCATGGCCCATAAGAAATTCTATTGCTCCAGTCACACGGGAGAAAATGTCGGCAACAACAATCTGGCTGTCAGAGCAACCGAAGCATCGGTCTTGTAAATAGTGCAAGATCAGACAACATTTCTACATACAAGAAATACGCAGGCTTAACTGTCTTATGTAGTTTGTGTTAAGTGGGTAAATGTAAACCAATAAAACGATAAATAAATTTTTTAATGTGCCACCTTTCGCATAATAACCTACCATAGAAATAAGTCATTTCAATTTACGTAACTTTAAGGTTTTGTCATTGCATGAAATGTAATCTAATCCGCGATTTAGTTGTAAGTTGATTTGGGACAACCAAAAAGTGCAATGTTGATTTATAGAAGCAGCGAATGGTGAGTTTATTGTGTGTATATTGTACATAAATATGCAGTTTGGACTGCGAGTATGTTAAGCTCTTTCTTTAATTCCAAGAAATCTCCTTATGGATCTGCTAAGGGCCAGTTATTTAATACATTTATTAAGTTTACATAATACAATCTGCTTTGGATTATAAATGATTGCGTATGGTGCATTTATTGTTTTTTAGTAAAGCTGTTAATCAATTTGGTTAGGTTTAAATACATTTTAGAGTAAGAAATAATAACACGCTATATAGTTGGTTAAAGTGTTGAATCTGTCAGTCATTATCGAGTATACGTACTTTATTGTATACACTCTACATTATAGCGTAATAAAGTAAGGAAAATGTTTGTAATTATTATTATATTCTGATTATCATTATTGTTGGTAAATATAGACTGGATACAGTTGTTGTTTGTCTTGGAGTAATGTCTGATTATTACATTTCTTAGAAATTAAACGCTGATTTCATTTTATGAGTTTTCACTGTAATTTTATAATTACTGTATTTTAAGACTTTGTTCAGCTGTTGTTAATGGCGATGATGATTATTTGATACATTTGGATCAAATTCAGAATCCATTCCTGACTATTGTCACGGCATGTTTATTTCATATCAAAATCTCGTAAAACCAACATGTATAACTATGTTCATCTAAAGCCACCTTGGTTTATGTCATTATTCTAAAACTTCTTCTACAAAGGAGTACACGAAATTAAAGTTTTGAAAGAAAAATGTATCACCGATTATATTCACCAGTTGTAATGTCGCATACTTACGTGTGAAGTAAATAGGTATAAACCTAACTAATAACTCTGGTTTTATAACGAAATCTTGAATGAGAAAAATGATCATGAACGTGAAGAACAAGTTTCTATTAGAAATAAGCAAGCAGTCAGTCATTATGTCACCGAACGATTTGTTTACATTTGTTTTGATTGATTTGAAAAATAATTTATAACTCGTTCGAAAAACTTTACCGCATTTATCTTGCTAGAATGAAATAAAAGAATGGCGTAAGATCACGATTTTCAGTAGGTTCGTAAAATTATATTTTTGATTGAATATATAAATATCCAAATATAAATCACACAATAAATTTAAATGAATGTAATTCAACCGAGATATTATATTTAAAATCAGACTGATCCATTCAGTAACCAACAATGAATTTGAATGTTTTTAAATATGTATTTACGATAACACACATAAACACTCGATTTCGTTACAAGATGGATGAAGTTTGATTTTGCCATAACGGAGGTTGCCAAGAAAAGTATTTTAAGTGTATTTCAGGGTAATTCATTGTGAGTGAAGACACTATTAGAAATATTATTTGCAAAGTAGTGTAATCGTCAGTGCGTTTGCCTACCATGCAAAAGGTCTCGGGTTCGATTCCCGACATGTTTGAAATGAAATGTTTATTTTAAAAGAGTGTTTTTACACTAGAATATTTCACAGTCCGTTGACTGGTACTCGTAGCGTAAGACTGACCATCTCACCTTCGTGTAACAAAAATGATTTGCCAAGTACTAATTAGTGCTAAAGTACAATATCACAGTCCCGTGAATTATTTTGGCTGTTTATTACTAGACGTCAAACATCAGAAATTAACATCCAAAAACAACACACTTACGCATAAAATACTTTTTAAAGACCGCCGATAAATATTTTTACTACCAGCACCTAAAGATACCAATTGTAAAATGACAGTTTTTTCTGGTATTTATGTATAAATTTTTTTTAGCGTTTTCGGTTATGAAATTCATATTTGTGACTTACTATATTTCTTACCCATATAACAAGCTAACAAGTTGCTTATATGTAAATAAAATACCGAATCCATGAGACTTTGTACATAAAATCATGTTTGGTTCAAACCCGGTATTTTATTTCAATCTAAAATATCGGGTAATCTCATATTTTGTATGCAAACTATGGTTATAGGTAATCGATTTGAAGAAATTAATTATTAGAGTCTTTAATTCAATCCTTGACATTCCATTAGATGTAAAGAACAATCCTTCTATCCAAGCTATGTTTCGGTTTAACTTGTACATAATTAGTCTATAAATTTTACTGTAAAAAGCTGTTAATTATTTACATTTAGTTTTAATAAATACCATATTTCCTCTAAGCCAAAGCATTGCTAGAGTTATCTGATTATTCTGCATTTATTATTAATAAAATATCTGCGATGAAAATATAATATCTATTTTTAAGCGTCGTAACATGTTTACTCTTGAATATTTTGCCTATTGCGAGATGTAATTATTTATTCTCGAATTTACTAAAATTCACTCAAATGAAATATATTATCTATCAAACTACCATTTATGATAAACCAATATTTTGATTAATAAAATTGTAAACAAACATATTTATAGATTAACAGATATTCGTTTGTTCAAAATTTTGAATTTAATTAAATTAGGCGTTAGGAGATACGACGTGTCAAAAATCATCTTTCTCTAAAATTGATATTACTATAATTATTATCTATTTCAAAATTATCAACTTATGTACAAAACGTGTTTATGCACTAAGTAGATGCCATTTTCATTTAGCGATTGTTTTAAATAAACGATTATTGGTGTTTTTGCTATAATTTTTTTTTTAAATCAGCGTGTTCGTTTTTTTATAATAAAATTATCTTCGTATAAAAAATACTGTAAATCAAAATTTTATGTCATTTTGCTTCAGACATTGAATAATATTGTTTGATTGATTGAATAGTATCTACACTTCGTCAATTTCTTATACCCTACATGCATATTATTACGTAGACAGCGTACTTACAGTAATACTCTTAAATATATAAAATGTTACTTAAAATTTATTGCAAAAAATACATGATTTGTGTTATTTAAACTGTCCACATTTATTTGAGATTTAATAAAACCAAGTACATTTTTGTAACTTATACATAAACGGCAAGAACATATGTTAGTGAGAATTTTTTACACCATTGGTAAACAAAACAGTCAAAGATTAGGTTCCGATTTCTATATCGACAAAAATATCGATAATATAATCGAAATTTTCATTTAAAAAAAACAAAATTTATGTCAAATTTTGTCGTTAACATAATCAATAATATAACCGATGAAGATAACTGAAAATTCTCTCCAAGTAACATACTTAAATCAGTAACAATTGAGACGAGCAACAATTAACAATTGATTTGTATAGTACAGTGAGAAAACTGAAGCAGGGTTTATTTTTATTCGAAATAATTCATTTTATTTGAAAACGAGCCCCTTAAACCTTGGTCACATTACAGAAAATATGTAAACTTGTAAAGACAGGGTGCTATCACAATATTACCCGACTGTTCCTTTTTAAGTCGATCAATTGTTGAAAATTATATTTTTTAAAACGATAAAATCTTCTAATACCAAGTCTTCTTTTATAAATGTGCATTTTAGTTGAGAAATAAATAAAATGTTGTTTTTTCACTCCATTGCTCTATTTTAAACATCGTAAATAAAAACCAATCTAACGATGGGCTGTATATAGTGCATTTTTTCATTCAAATATAATACGCGATGATACCCCATTATTTTCGGTCTTTTATTTTCTAAAATTTCCATGGAAAGTGTTACTGTATAACAATATTTAGATTATTTGTTCAATAATTATTTGATTCAAATCTGTTAATCATTTCAAATTGGTCATTGGTCAATTTCAAAACATCAATTTCTACATAAAAACCTCCTTTCTTTTCCGTACCTTAAAATCTAACCTAGCCCAACGGTGCATAAAATACATCATAGGTTCACCAACCGCGGCGTGTCTACATTTTTTAAAAATCCAACCTTTTAATTAAAAAAAAAACAGTTTATTTTTTATACATTTCTGTAACATTTTCCGTACTTAATTTCTGGCCAAAATGTTTTTGAACATATTTTTCAATAATACTAAAATGGAATTATACCCGTGTATGTAAAATTATTATACTTCGTATTACATGTATCAAATATTGTCACTCTAGGAATAAACTTATATAAAGATATTCACTGTACGATTTATGAAATGTAAAAAGCTTTCTTTTTATAGAAAACGCTGTATAAAATTTGTTTAAGAGTAGACGTAGAGGAAAACCTCCTTAAGTCATTTTGTTGAAAACCTTATCTTTACATAATATATTATTAAAATATCCAAGACAATAAATTATTTATCAATCATAATTCGCCTGTTTTATTATTTACTATCCGTATAAAATTTGAATTACCTTTATATATTTTGTATTTTTCAGTTGTTCAATAAACCTTATTTAGTACCAACAACATATTTTTAAATCGCAGTCCAATATACCTAGTACTTAAAATATTTGAATAAAAAATAGTACTCCCACTAAATTTATGTAATTGGATAAACTGGAAATATTTTTTTTAATAAATAAAGGAGAACAAGGCCTAATGAGCTGAAATTTTATTGGTTGAGTCGGCAATCGTATCATAACACTTCATAGCCATTTAATGTGAATTGTTATTACGTTAAAAAAACTTATTAACATCGGGTTGTGATCTTGTGGCTAGTGTCGTGGACTCGCGGATCAGAGGTCCGAGGTTCGAACCCTACTCTCTATTATTTACTCCAGTTATTTACAACTCGTAATGCCGTCAAAAATGTAAATATTTGTGTAAATCATACGAACATCTAATTTTCCACATTCGCTCCTAAGTGAAGCATGTGGACATCACCAGTTGCCTCCAGGAGACCCTATCGCCAGCCAGCACTTTCGCCTCCTCCCACGTCAATCCAGCAGCCCTTAGTTTCGAATTAAAACTACCACGGCCGAACATCGTTATACCTATATAGGAAGGAAGCTTTGTAATAATTTACCACAAAATCTACGGCAAGATTTTTTGCTGCTATTAAAATGACGGAAAATTCAAGGATAAATTAAAGAAAAGCTTCCTGACATAATAAACATTAACCGTATTTTCAAAATAAAAATGTATGTATATATGTGCCTGTGTATATCAATTTATTCATTTTGTGTTTTTATTTATCTTTTTATAAATGTTACATTTTCTCAATTTTTTTAATTGTTTAATTTTTTATTTATTTTATAAATTTGTTCGACACTTTTGTTTATTTTTATATTATTTTGTAAACTTGCCAAACACAAGAGCCAGACTCTTTTTGGCAAGTTCAACCTTAAGTGTTCCATTTTTTATTTTATGTATTGTTTTTTATGTTAATAAAGGTTTTTGTAAAAAAAAAAAAACAGTGATCACTTTCGCGACATCTTGAATATTTATTTATTTATTTTGACATTTTATATACATAAACAATATATATACATATAAGGGAGGGCATATTGCCTTAAGGCAATTTCTTCCTACCACCCACACCGTTCAGTTTGAGAAAATTATAAATACATGGACATATTGAATCATACAATTTTATACAAAAATTAAAAACAAAGATTAACTAAATAAAATTATTTAAAAAATTAACATCATACTATGAAGAGAGGAGAGGGGATTGGAAGGAAAGAAGGAGGATAAAGGAACAATGTAAAAATGAAAATATTTAGATAGTGACATTTTAATCTTGACTTAAATGTAAATAAAGAAGGGGCGTCTCTAACATTAGTGTGTAGATTATTCCACAGTCGAACGGCTACTACTGTGAAAGAGGAGGCAAGAAAATTAGAGCGATGACAGGGTATTAAAAGGGTTCTCTCGTTACTGGAACGAAGAGATAGTCTGTGTTGTGAAAGAGGTTGGACGAGCTCTCTCAGATAAACAGGCGAAGTGGGATTATTTAAAATATTCTGAAGAAGTGATAGAATGTGAATGTTTCTTCTATGCCTGATACTGAGCCAGTGTAGTTGCGTGCGATACTCGGTTATGTGGTCAAATTTGCGAAGATCAAAGATATAACGAATACAAATATACGCGAATACGTAGGTATGTCGCGAAATCGGTCACTGGTTATTCCAAATTTGTGGATTTACTCGTCTTTTTTATTAAATTTACAAAATACTCATTATTTTTCAGAACTGGTGAATAGCTGGTGTATTTTTATTTCCAAAAAAGCAAAGAAAATTTGTGGAAAAATAACTGCTAAAAATGGATCTGGCAACGCTTCTCTCAAACGTATCTCATAAAATGCACAGTTGGAGAGATAACAGACACGATTCCGCTGGCCCGCTTTTTTTACGTAACTAGATATAAAAACTAGTGCAGTTTTTAAATTTGGTATCATTTTTTTAACATACCCGTATGTGAGATATAACTTTATGGCAAAACAAGTGACAGTTCAAATTGTACGCGCAAATAATCTAGTTATATTATTTGGCACACAAGACCCCGTTTCACAATCAGAAAATAAGTCATTCGCCAATGTTAGTCGATATAATCAACTCGAATTATCTATACCTACTATTTTTAAAAATTTGATTTATTTAATACACACTTTTACTGTAACACATGAGGAACTTCAGACCTACGGGAAATTGGAAACAATGTTTACTTACGCGCGGTAAAATTTAGAGCATTAAATTATAGTGCCAAGTTTTATCAAAATGGACGAAAAAAATATTTTAAATACTTTAATAAAAACTAACTACTTTGAACGACGTCACTACTCCATATGAATCAACCAATTATAAGAGAGTTGTGGAAAATTTCCGGTTTACTTATCGTTAACGGACTAATTGGTAGAACTACCCGAGAAGAAGCGGAAGAGAACTTGAGACGTCACACGCGGATTGATTTCAGAAATAAAAAACTTTAAAAAATCATAGCGCTGATAATACCTACGATACATAAAAAATTTAAACAATTATTTTTTGGCTTAGTTTAAGTTAGCTAGACGTCCCTGACGCTGAGTCCACGCAACTTTTTTCAAACAAAAAAAATACGGTATTTTTATATATTTATATAACAAATCGCACAATGGGGAATCTTAGAAACATAATTAAGAAAAGCAGAAGCAAACAGCATTTGAGACTTCTTCACATCTTTAGTAGAAACAGGTATGTAATTTATGTAATAATATAGAATATAAAATATTGCAAAGGTTTACAGGCCTTCTTTTTCTAACGGACTTTCATCGTACAAAGATGCGATACTATGCAAAAATATACACGTTATATACATATATTTACACAATCATCGAAAGAGTTGAAAGTTTCAAATATCTAAAATTATGTGTTATGGAAAATGGGAATTTAAAAAAAAAGCTGGGATTGAGACTTGGAATAGCAAATGCTGCATTTAATAGAACGAAAGCTGTCTAGAGATCTGATATTCACTCTGTAAAAATCAAATGCCGCCTATATAACGCCTGAATAACACCCATTATTCAGCTCTATGGATATGAATCGTGGCGCCTCACTAGTATCAAAAACAGCAAAATACTTCATTTCTAGATACATATGTTTTATAATTATTTTTTCCGCGGTTTGACTTGTAGTGGGTGAAGAAATAAGAGAACGGACACAGCAAACTCCGGTGACAACTGTTATCAAACGGAGTCGATAGTCATAGTTTATATATATATTAACTACGGGATGCGAACCTGACTTGGGAGGACGCACAGGAGCTAGTAGCTGACAGCTATATCTGAAGACTCTTTGTGGACACCATATACTTCAAACAGGAAGCGGATATGGAATGATTACGTAAATATACACAATTCCTTTTTTTATTTTTTGATAGCAAGGTAATATCTTATATGTAGCTAGTATTGGAGAAATGTTTCTAATATATGCACATTTTCTTTGATCAAAATGATTTAATTTTTATTTTGCCTGTTATAATAGCAGATAAAATTACTGAGTAAATTAAATACGAAATGTGTATGTATTTATATGAATATTTTAATAAGTAAAAAAAAATACTCTCAAGGTTTTGATTGAGTACTTACATAAAATGTATTTAGCCAATAATTAAATTTGATATTTTCTCTAAATTCACTTAATATTTTGTTTCAATATTATTTTTCAGAATACTTTTCAAACAAATACAAAATTTTAAAAAAATATTTTTGCCAAAGTTTTAAGTATTTTTCAAATCTATTGAAAACTGTTTGAATAATTTTTCGCCGTAAAACGTTGGCCCGGGAGATTCGTAGCAATGTGTTTTATTCCAGTGTTGCGTCATGGTAAAGATATTACGAATTTACAGTAATCTTTATTTTTAAAAAGCCTACTGTACACATAAAAATACATAAAGGCTTACGGCAATTACAACTAATTTCGATGACGA